>NC_041373.1:2849748-3149748 GCF_900634415.1 Cottoperca gobio
ATGTCTGTGTGTATGGTAACTGTGTGTTTAGGTCCCAACACTCTTGGACTGATCAAAATAACATCAACATATATTGATACGTTGAGTTGAACTGCACAGTTCCACCAGCGTTAGACACATGCTTTATCTGTCTCTGCATTCTCAGTGTCTTCTTTAAATCCTCTGCCTTGTGCTCTATATGTTTCATCTTCTCTTCTCTCACAGCCCACAATATGGATCGCCCAAGCTTATCTACTGTTAATTAACCTAATCTTATGACTGAGATATTTGACGATTATGTGCATGGATTTAAATATAGAAGCAGAGAATATTCTCGTAGCTCAGCCACAAGAGCCAGGAACATTTTTGGAGAATCTCCGAGGTGCCAGATGGCAATAACTCAGTCTCATCACACAGTAATTGGTTGGGAAGCACAAGGAAAGCAATCCACCCTAGATTGGTAAGACCTTGACAAAGATTGTTTTATCCCACTCAAATCTTTTAGCTAAATCCTTCTCCTAACCTTCATTAAGAGACAGACTTTTTAAACACACTATGTGAATACACATGTCTTCTTGCACTGAATTTAGTTTTTTAATGAACAATAGATGAAAAGAAGTCACTCGTAGTGATAAACCTAGAGGGAAATAGAACCTGACTCTGGAGTTCCCTCCGCTATAGAAAGCCTTTTAGCTTTCTTTAGCTTATTGTTTTGGTTTTCCAGCAGGAAACACTGCCTGCGTTGTTTAAAGCAGCAGACGTCTGATTTCAGTGAAAATACTCTGATACATACTGGACACTACATGCCCAGCACCAAACAGCTGACAGACATAGTTAGAGACCAGCTGGTGAAGGAAGTCAAACAAGAGCAAAGAAGTTTTGCTGTACGTCCAAAACAAAGTTAAAAGGAAAGTGAATGTTGAGCACAAGCACCAAAACAAACCAAATGCTAATGTTGCTTCTCTGTGTGTCTGCTCAATGTGGTATGGCAAGTGTTGGCAAATGCTGATGTCAACAAAACCACTAAGTATTGCAGCTTTAAGCAGTGGAATAAGTGTTGAGTTGTTTAATTACCACATTCATCAGTCAATAGCTCAATGCTAAATGCTAAATTATTAAGTTATACCCACATGAACTTAGCAACATAAATGCTTTGTTAGTAATTGTAAAACCTACTAAACTACTGAATAGTACCAACCTGCCTTTTGTCTTTGCAAACTGCATTTCAGTATCGAGAGTCAGAGTGTAATATGAACTTTCAAGTTCTTTTCAGACATAAGAAAACTATATGTTTTTTATTTAACTTGTCGAAGCAGGGCTGGTTGTAAACTTGCGGCCAATGGCTGATTGCAAAACATAGTAAATTGCATCGATGTTGAATCTCGTTGTCCCGACTCATCTCTGAGTCTTTTTCATCTTGTAAAGGCAGTTCCCATGCTCACTGTAGTTTCCCCATTAGCTGCTTCCTCTGCCTGATTAATCTGTTTTTCTTTGGATTTGATCTTCTTTGTCTATTTAAGCACAATTGCTCTCACTGCTCACACAGTCTCACTTCATTCTTCAATTTAGTGCAATTTAGACTTCTGTTGCAGCAACTACAAAAAAAACAGTTCTTCTTTTATTCAAGGGAAACCAAGAGTGGGAGCTTAGAGGAGCAAATAGAAAAGGCTGACACTTTTAGATAAGGAAGTCGTCGGTTTTCCAGTTTTGATGCTATTTTAAGCTTTTGGTCAATCCTGATACACACCCTGCAGACAATAGTTCAGAAGATGAAACATGAACATGCACTGCTACATGCTCTGCTGATGTATTGAACACTGTACATAATCACATTTTCAGACCGTATTGAAAAGTAAACACTGCAGGTCATGCACAGAGGACATTGCTCAGAAAGCCACCAAAGAGCAATTGGGCAAACATGAAATTATGCCCACTTTGTAAAACCTGCTGCTGTGGGAGTCAGACAGCAGCTCGTCTGCTAAATTACAATCCTTTTCACTTACTCTGATCTTTGAAGACACAAAGTGAGTTACGACTTTGAAGAGATTTTGAAAACAGCCACAAACAGGAATATAAAGAAACACTCAGAAGAAGTAACAAATGAGTTCTCACTGAGCAAAAACATCTCAGCCTTGATGGGAAGTTAAGATGGTGCCGGGGTATTGCATCAGCGTTTAATTGCAGTGCTGCTGTAGGTTAGAGTAAACAAAGTAGACGAAATTAGGAGAAGAAAACATTGCAAGTGAGTATAGCCTTCGAAAACATTACATTTCAAATAAGCATGAAAGCTGCTTGTGATTACACACACACACACACACACACACACACACACACACACACACACCTACCTGCTGGAGATGACAGGTGTGGTTTTATTTTTCAATTGCAGACATTTTGCATCATTAGCAGGAAATGCACAGGTGTAATTAATAACATTAATAATGGCTGCATTCCATTTAGTTTTGAATGTGCACAGTACTCTGAATGGTATAGTGCATGTGCATACTGCAACACTTAAACTGAACTCAGCCATTGTTAATATCATTTACACCCTTGCCCTTCCTGCTAAAACATTCAAAATGTCTGCCGTGGAAAAGGTCTATCCAAAGTGACTTCAATAGGGCTTTGTCCTGCAAGTATACATGGGAAATTCAATTTTCTGTTGTAGTTCTCAAAGTCCAAATATATCCCTACAACTCCATAAATACAGCACATCACCACACGTGAGGAAGAATCAATACAAAAAGTCCTCAGGAATATGTTTTTTATGTAATGATGCCATGTGATAGCCAATCTCAGATATTGAAAAGCTGTATGCTGCCTCCTCTGAGCTCCTGTTATCTTCCTCCTCTTTCTCCTCCTCCTTCATTCCACACTTTCTACTTTCTGGTCAGAAATCCCTCTTCCCCCTCCTCCTCTTCTCCCTCCTCTTCCTCATTCTCCTCCCATCCTAATTTTTCTTCTCACCCTCCTCCTCCTTCTCCTTATCTTCCTCCTCCTCCTCCTCATCATGCCTCTCCTCCTCCTCCTTCCCCTCTTCCTCCTCCTCCTCCCATCCTAATTTTTCTTCTCACCCTCCTCCTCCTCCTCTTTCTCCTTATCTTCCTTCTCCTCCTCCTCATCATGCCCCTCCTCCTCCTCCTCCTCCTCCTCCTCCTTCTCATGCCCCTCCTCCTCCTCCTCCTCCCCATCCTCCCCATCCTCCTCATGCCCCTCCTCCTCCTCCTCCTCCTCCCCCTCATTCATTCCACACTTTATTCATTCTGGTCAGCAAAACCTTCCACAGTAAAAAGGTAAACAGGCTGTGACTGATGGGAGGAAGTGGGGGGCTAAGTATATCCCGGGCCCTTTGTACTCATACCTTTCCAGGTCACGGGGTCTCGGGGGTTTACAAAAGCAATTATGCACCTATAGCCCTGCATCAGGTGATACGCCATGTGTGCTCCTTCACACCATTAGCCCCCAGTTTGTTGGTCGCTTTGTACTCACACTGTAATAATCCCTGAACATACTCCACTCACTCATAGTGCCTCAACCTCTTGCTGAAGCATCTTAATGTCGGTCTCAGTTCTTTTGACTTTTTGTCAAGTGCTCTAGTCGTGATTATCCTCTTGATTGGTGGGTGTGTTTAACAGGTACAGCTGAAAACGCATTTACAACAACTGACGTTGGCAGTCTATCAAATTTGGTTTGTCTTGGTATATTTGGTAAAAGGTTCAACAGCTGGGTCCAAATACTAGAACACTCTCATGCTTCCACGTCTCTACTTCCTTCTATTCCTTCAAAATAAAGCAGAATGAATGATTGTATTATCAAAGACAGTAGCTTTCTATCACAGTTGGTAGAATACGCACGCTGTTCTCCCTCCTTTTCTCCTCACAGTCTTCTTAGTCACTGTAGCGGTGGAACCCCAGGAAACTTGAGCCGGATTCCTCTTTCAAGTCATATAAAACAGCTAAGCTCAAAACTTGTAGCCTGTAACTGGCAATGATTTAGGGTCCCACTTCTGGGCCTTTTTTCTTTATTTCTCTGTCATCTTGTTTCTCTGTCTTAAACAATTCCTCTCATCTCACACTCATGCTAGGAGCGGTGGCTGCTCTCAGCAGGGCGTCCATTTTGTAAGTGCTGCAGGAGTTTGTGGAGTGGCAGCTCTGCCTGTGGAACTGCGAAAGAAGAGGCGATGATGAAAAGAGAGGGATCCAGCGCCAGGAGAGGGAAAACACAATAGTCCAGGATAGAGAGAGCACAGACTGATGCATGAACTGTTGCACATCCCGCACTAAAACTGAAAAATATTTCTACATATTCATTATAGTATTTTTAAAGTATCTTAATATTTTTATTCTATATTTATGTTCTTAACTTTTTACTTTCCCTGTGTTTTTGTTTTCTCTTAATATGTTTATTGTAGGCACCAAACACCAAGGACAATTCCTTTTTAAGAAAGACTGGGCAATAATCCTTATTTTAATTCTGCTCCATCGCATCAGAGAAGACGAGGAAAGGGGACAATAAAGGGGAAGGGGTGAAAGCGATCTGGCTGTCACAACATTGGCTGATCAAAGGCATTCATGTCCCTTCAAAACACCCACTTATGTAGGACCCCAGATTTCAGGAATCTAATTTAGCCACACAGATCAACGGTGTGACATTCAAGTCATGATTTACTGTATGTGTACTTCAGTCAAATCAGCTTTCAATTTCCTTTGATTTATATTTTAGTAATACAAATTCTAACATGTTTGATCAAATCTTTATCTTAAAGTTTAAGGGAATTGCAATGTGGAGGAAAAAAGAACAGGCATGAAACTTATATCCCTTATTTGTTATTCATGCATAACCTCCAGCTTCTCTTGCCTCATTCATATCATACTTCAAATGATTTGGCAATCAAGCCTCGGGGGGTGTGCTGGAGAGGGGAAGCAGAGACAGGAGAAATATTGCTCGGCGTTTCAGCTGTTCAGCAATTATTTCTCAGGCAGTAGCGAAGACGCCCAGAGGCTGATGAAAGACCAGAAGATCTTGGGGGTCCTCTGAGAGCCTCTACATTCCAAGAGAAGTGCTCCATTAACTGAGGCATCATGGGAAATCTTGTGCTCTGAGCTGGACAGTAGCCCACTGAGAATGCTCTCACCAACCAACATATGTTCTTTCTAAAAGTGGATTCCTATCAACACATGTTGGTATGTTGTGTATTTTCTCCAGATACTCTGCATCTTCTCATTATTTGGTATCTTGAAGTTGGCAATGTTGATCTGTCAGTCAGTCGGACACCACTTTGGTCCAGACTGAAATATCTGAACATTTATCAGATGGATTGCCATGAAATTGTATACAGACATTGATGGCGCCCAGAGTCCTTAATGATTTAGTCATATCAGACTTACCCACAGTGGCAAACATCTAAATAAGTTTCCTGCAGGAACCCTCTAGAGATTTCGACCAGCAGTAGTGTTGGTGAGAAATGTTTTAATGAGTCTTCGTTTGCGTTTACAACTAAAGGAATGTAGAAACCCCGCGGCAACAGGAAGGGAAGAAGCCGATAATACAGGTTTCCAAATATTAATGGTCCTAAAACTGTTTTGTCAATCAGCTCCTTGCTATGAGCTGAGTATTTGTGGTTTGTTTGTGCTACTTCCAGCGGTTTGAAGTGAGTGATGAATTGTCAGGATTTGGCAACGTTTATAAATCAAAACCCGATGAGAGCTATTGGGCGGTTTGCTTATGGTTCCAGATC
Organism: Cottoperca gobio; assembly: GCF_900634415.1. Lineage (NCBI taxonomy): Eukaryota > Metazoa > Chordata > Actinopteri > Perciformes > Bovichtidae > Cottoperca > Cottoperca gobio. The sequence continues at coordinate 2,855,465 of NC_041373.1, forward strand.
ACTGTCAATCAAATCTGATCAAACTACAACCACACAGTCCTGCTGGAAACACATCAGCAGAGTTTTCGACTTTCTGAATAACAACGAAATGAATGAATAAGGATGTTTTTTTTCTCCAAACTTTAAATTTGAGCATCGCTTATTTACTGAAGCATATCATTACTTCCACCAATGGCTTCTCATAGTTATCAGATATGTTCTTGTTCCTAAGAGATCCATATTTCAGAATCATGTAATAGTTGGTCATGATATATGAAATTTAGAATTTGGATATATGTCCTCCATTTCTTTCTTCTTCTTTCAAGTAATGAGTGTGTGTTATAGAGAAATAGATCACCTTTCAGTTTTTCATGGGCTTTGCAAATGTGTAATGTTTAAGAAAACTCCATAAGACACTTCTATTGCATTGGCATGCAGGCAGACATCTCAGAAATATATTGCATATCCCAAAATCTGCCAAATACAGCAAATCTCTCGTTGGTTAGATATCAACCAGTGAGTGAGTGAAGACGCTTTATTGTAATTTGAGTGAACCTATCCTTTAAAGATTAGATACTTCAAATGTAATCTGCCCAATGTTACTTTCATGTAGAAATCAAAGCTGCTTTGCCGTATATACATAAAATATTTACACACAGATCTTCAATCTGCTTGGCCCACAGGAATACACAATTTGCCAAGTCCATCCATCACAGCATGACCTGTAAAGACAAAATTATTATAAACCACAGAGAAAAGCATGGCTGGTGTCATCTGGAGAGATTAATTGGTTAAAGCCAGGGCAAATAATACAGCTCTTTAATCTGAGATCTGATGATTTATCATGAAGATGGCTTTTAGTCTGTGTTGGTTTCTTTTTTCATGTACTGTAGCTCGTCTACTGTCTTCATTTTAAATGTGCCCTCTTTTTATTTTTTTGCTCGCCTCTCTTGAAATTAATGCCGTTGATAAGTCCACACATGTGATCATAAACTTCAGAGTCCCAAGGCTTGAGCTGCTGACCAGAGATCTAGTTGCTTTCTGTCGGATTACAAGACTCTCCACGTCCAGTTGGAGGACCTTGACCAATCCTCTAATGAACCACATGCTTTTTTAATACTTGCTGAATTAATGCGTACATGATCGAACTTACTAATGAGTGAATTATACCAGCTTCCCTTTTGTTGTGGATGCCTGTACACAAAGATAAAAACCCTATATTGTGTGTGAACAGAAAACACAATGATGCTGGGAAGATGAGGGCTCCGTGTAATTAGAGAGGGATCTAGAGCAGGGGACATGTGAGATATGTGAGCGTGGTGTACAGTATGAGGGATTAGTTTGGATTAAAGCAGGGGAAAAGGACTCTGCGCTCCAACACTGTTCCCTTATTTGCCACAAAGGACTGAACACAACATGATCTTAGGCACACAAATGACACTATTTTTATCCTTTGGTAACTCACAGATAGTTGCTTCTGCTTTTATCTTTTCAAGCTAATGGTTCAGTGAAATTGAGCCGCTCACACTGCCAGCATGCATCACCCATGCCTTTAAATAGAGAGAGGAGGTGCTAAACACGTTATTGCAGGTTTAGTGTATTTGTGGTTTGTTGTATTTTAAGAATTTTCAATTTTTTCTTCTGTCCTGGTTACAGCGCTGAATTAGTGCCCTGTGGCCTGTCACGACACAGCTCAGATTGAGGAATTAAAGTAAATTGACTTGCCAAATCCAATATGCAGCTTTGTGTATTGGCATAGTCTTTAGGGGAAACTGGGAAAAATAAATCCAAGATCTATAACTACATCATGTAGTATGACGTCAATAAACTACAAACAGCATGCCTGAGGGAGAAGAGAAATCTACAGTAAATGTGGTCGGAGCAGCTTAATCTCTAGAACAAAATAAATTCACTTGAATGGAATCACCATGATCAGAGCAGTAGGGGACTAAATCCATGTAAATCTTTTGCATCAAGTTCATCTCTGGTGAACTTTGACAAATGATGTCAATTTTCCCTGTTGACATCTTGACGCTGCTGACCTTTGATGGAACTGAGAGCCAGATAATCCAAAACTCCTCCTCACATGGCACAGTATGAATTATTTCACTGAAGAAGCAGGAAGAAGGTTACAGACTGACAGTAAGAAAGCCTGCGAGGTGGGAGAGAAATGACCGCCCAGCAGCATTTTCCCAGCTGGTAAGTTCGCTTGCTAGATAATGTAGTTTGATTACGTAGCCTTCGAGTAGTCACTACTGTATATATTATTTTCAACAAATTACATGAAAAAGAATATGACTCAATATCTCAATACTTCCCTACAGTGTTGGCTCTGGTAAATATGTAGTTTCATTTTCTATCAAAGACTCAGTAATGTCCTATAAACAGCTGGGCACTGTAGGTTTTATCAAACAAACAAGAGGAGATAGTACATTTGCTCAGGACTATATCCAGCACATTTATCCACATTTATCCACGTGTGTGTGTGTGTGTTTGTGTGTGTGTGTGTGTGTGTGTGTGTGTGTGTGTGTGTGTGTGTGTGTGTGTGTGTGTGTGTGTGTGTGGAACAGAAGAATGAAGGAACAATTCAGCCAGTGTGGCTCAGTGATGGCACACAAACACTATTTGTTAGCAGATACATTTATTGTTGACAGATGTAAATATTGTTTTTAACTGTTTGTTTTTGTTGACCTGTAGATGTTTAGTTAATCATGCAGTACGTAATAAAACCAGAACTCATTAGTATGTCTAGCACACAAGACAAACTCTAATTGCATGTATTATGATTGTACTATAGTGTGCCTCAGTGGGCAAGTGTGTTTTTTCACGCTGTTAAAGCAAATATAATGGGATTGTCATAACATAATGTCAGAGTTGAATACGAGCCTGCTGCATCTGAAATGGAGAAGTGGAATCAGCAGAAAACATAATGGATCTGAGTATATTTGTTTACGCTGAATGTTCTGGGGTTGTTGTGCCAACCCAGTTGTCTCCATCACCCAGTGACAGACTACTGCTGTAAATACACAAATATTCCTTAAGCAAGCAGCAACTTATTTGACCTTTTCCAGAGACAGAAGAGGACAGAAAGAGGACATGTGATTTCAGCTGAGGGCTGTGAACCTTCTGACGTGCCGGCTTCACTTCACGCTCAGATGTGTAGCTTTACTAAAAGAAGTCAAAGATAAAAGCAGGAGTTTCTTCTGTGTGTGTGCTCAGTATTCCCCATGCAACCTCGCTGCCACAACCAGCTTTAAGGTTGGCCCTCAGCCTCAGACACACAGCTACACACACTAGTGAAGCGTTGAGCTACACATATACTGTCCCCGTTGTCCAGAGCTATGACTCATCTACTCCATCATATCACATGTCACACTGGAGTCATCCGTGTCATGGATATTTAAATACATGTCAGTTCATGTGGTGTAGTATTCATCAGTGTGAATGCATTCTGGTTAGAGAACATCAGATTAGAGTTTCATTGATGTTTCTGACATCACACGATGGATAATATGCTCAAACAGCTCACAATAATTAAAGCTATTTGAACACGCGTCAGCCCCTAGCCTTCATTTTCTTTAGGCATACACGCCAACATGTGCCAACATAGATGGAGTTCACACATGCATCCAGACTCAGCCTGACAATTATACAATGTGCATCAGTAGCATAAGGAGCTTTGCACTGCATTTTAGGCTGAGACAGCGGTAATGTTTTTGTTCTGTATTTTGATTGTGACTAACTCACACTGTTAGCACTTCAAGCAGATGTAGCTGTACATGAGCTCGGGGAGAGCGCTAATCCTCTGAGAAGGATCTTTCTTTCTGAATCCTTTGAACTCACTTCAAGACAAATGTGTTAATGCTGTTTTTTGCAATGCAGGTGATGCTGCCTTTTTATCCTGGTAGCATTACACAGAACTTACAACTTTTTTGTAGTCATACATTACGTCGCAGCTCCTTTCAGGTCCAGTCCAGTCAATGGGGCTGCAGCGTGCTGTGGTTTTCCGTTGAATAACACCATGCCATCAAAAAATAATCTCAGGAGATGTATTCATGTAGACTTCTACATATTAAAGACCGTGCAGACGTATTGCCTGATCCTGCAGGAGAGGACAGTCCTGAGGGGTCAGTTAGTCTTGACCTTCTTATGTAGTATTTCTCTTGTCAAGGAGGACGAGTGGAGCGATTCCTCAGGCATCACCATTTGCTTAATTTTAAGTTTGAATAGTGTTGTTCATCAAATGCAATCATTTCAAAATGATGACTTTGTGCAGTTGAAAAGCTGATCCAGCCATATTACAGTAAGTGCAGCATTTCAAGGTTTGACTCTATCCACGACAGTTGTGTGGTGACGTGGATGAGGTTTGGAGAAGATGTCTTAGAGTTGAGACGTTTCAGTATATTAAACACAGACAGACACATACAGGAAGTTCATAAGCTTTAAACTTTAAACTTTATTAATATAGTGCCTTTTGTGCAAAGTTGTAACACAAGGTTCTTAACAACAACATGAAAATACAAGAATAATCATAGCACAGTGAAAGGGGGAATATGATTAATATGTATTTAGTGCCTTAGAAGGTAAAAAGACATGTCTTCAGATTTAGTTTAAAGGTATTTAGATTGTGATGCCATCAGCTCTTCAAGCAAGCTTTTCCAGAGGCGAGAACCATACACCCTAAATGCTGTCTCCTTGTGTGTCTTTGTCCTCACCCTGGGAATAATTAAAAGGACAGTGTCAGATGACCTGAGGGATCTAGGGGCAGCATACATGGAGAGCATGTCTGACAAGTATTCAACAGTTAGTCCAGGGAGTGAACACTAATAAAGGATCTTAAAATATATTTTAAAATGGACATGCCAATGAAGGGACTTTAGGACAGGTGAGATGTGTGCTCTCAGGATCTGATTTTACAGTACAGTATTGCAGTAATCAAGCCTGCTAGTAATAAAGGCATGCCTACGTCTTAGCATCTGTCTCGGAGAGTAAGGGTTGTACTTTAGCAATATTTATAACATGGTAAAAAACAATTTATGTGACATTCCTGATGTGAGATTCAGGGTTTGGAATTTAGCTCCATGGATTTTAAGTTCAAAGAATCTCTCTCTGGACCTTTGCTCTGATAATTAGAACCCCAATCGTGTTCAATTGCAAGGAATTATATGACATCCACAAGTTGATATGATCAATGCATTGAACCAGTTCACCAATCGAGATGATGTCATTTGGTGGTGATAAGGAGATGTACGGTTGTGTATCATCGGCATAGCTATGAAAATGAATCCTGTGTTCTCTGATGATATTTCCCAGTGGCAGCATATAGACACTGAACAACACAGGTCCCAGAATTTGAGCCTTGAGGAACCCCATAATATTCTAGTATTAGCCGAGGAGCGGTCACCAAGGGAGACAAAATAGTATTGTAGAATGCTCAAAACTATATCATGGAGGGGACATCTCGATAAGAACAGCGGAAATATCATAATCTTAATTCCCGGAACTATATTAAACATCACACATGTGCTAAACATGCTTGTTGTTATCTAATTATCTATTTCCTGAGGTAAGTTTTTGTGGAAAATGCAAATATATTTTGGGTAGAATTCCCAGAAAACAGCAGGATCTCAATTCCAAGTATCCAACCCTAGAACACTTCAGAACAAATTGACAAAGATGCTTGTTGTGTACACAACCTGAGTGTGGTGTCAGTCAGGCAGCTAAGTATTAAAATCACTCAGGATTGCACTCAGAAGTCAAATCTGCACATCTGTTGTCGTCGCTCCTCTGTTGGGCATTCGGCCCAGAATTGTCTCTTCTCCTTAGAGCTGATTAGATTTCCCCCTTTTTCCCTCTCTCTATGTGCACTCTACATCTATCTGTCCCCTCAGCCTGAGTGTATGTGCAGCTATTAGCCCTTTACCAAGCATCTTCTCATTCACTACGTATGTTTAATCATGACACTGAGCTGGTAATACCAGGGAAAAAGGGTGTGTGCACTCAAGTGTGCATGCATATTCCCGAATCCAATTCACAGCAGTCACTGAGCATGTGACCCTGTCTCTGCGATGACCTTTACTCTGCAAAACCAGACAAAAAAACATTAAAGAAGATCTATGGAGACATTTGACTTCATTGTCAGTTCATCTCTGTGCGGCTGCTATCAGGACGTGATTCACAAACAGAGAGCTATTTGTATGATAATGTAAAACAGACTCTGTGGACTGGCTGCTCTCTGCGATTCAATGCAAGAGACAGCTGACGTAAGCACTTATTGAAACTTGCCAACGATTCAGTAGAAATGTGAGCAATGCAGAGGGATAGAAAGGGAGAGAATGAGGAAAATAACTGGTGCTGGTGGTTGGCCATGTATATGTCAGCTTCACAGGGCCCCTGTCTGCTTGATTTGGGCTTTTTAGCATTTAAAAGTGAAAGACTACAGTTGCATATAAATGATGTGAGTCTCTTGTGCCTGTTTCAACGCTGAGAGTCGACTACGGTGACCAAATTAATGAGAAGTCTCCATTCCACCCACTCCCACTCCCACGCAGTCTTTAGAAGCGGCTTCCAACACATTGTGGATGATGTGACATGATATAACACTCTCCCACCTCAATTCATATCTCTTTGTTGAGGAGCCTTTGAATAATGGGAATGTACATTAGTATACTCAGGGCTCTGAAAGCCTGTCTGCAGACATTACCGGCAAAATGTTTCATCCAGAGATAAAACACAAATGCATGGTGAGGGCTGGGGGAGCATGTTCCATCAGGACAAAATATGATTGGTTGTAAATCTATTGTAGCAGGTTGGAGCAGATACAGTAAACAGATGCTCACAATCAGAATCTAGACAATGTATGGCTGTAACAAGTCCATATTAATGACTGTGTTTACATAGATATGAATAACTTATTCAGAAAGTATGGAATTAATCAGGAAGTGTCATGACTCTGGATTTGTGTTCCTGTTTTATTTTGTAGAGTTCACCTCCCTTGTGTCATGTCTTGTGTTTACTTCCTGTCCTTGTGTGGTTTCCCACCATCGTCACAGCGTCTGCCCCGCCCCTGATTGTTTCCACCTGTTCCCACTCACCTCTTGTATAAATTGTCCTGTCTCCCCTTGTCGTGTGTCAGTTCGTCTTGTCATATCCTTGTCGTAGCATGTGTAAGTTCCAGTGTTCCAAGTATCAGTGTGTTTTTTCAGACAACTCTGTTAATCCTCCTAGTGAGCGCTTTCATTTAATATTCTGTTTTACGGAAGTAAAGTATTGTTTTTTCACACTTTACATTTGTGTCCGGAGTCGTGCGTATGAGTCTTCCTTCCCTGTGTCTGAGGCGTAACAGGAAGATGATTAATCTGTTTTTGATCTTTTGACTACATCTCACCGTTTTCATCAGCAGCTGGAGTTTGTTCAGTTGTCATAGAGATGGATTGGTTGTCGTCATGATATGATTTGTTATGAAAACTGAGCAAACTCCAACTGCTGATGAAGACAGTGCAATGTAGCTGAACGCCAGGGTAAAAAGAAGATAGTAAATCTACCTTCAGAGCAGATTTTATTTTTTAACTAAATCAAATTTATTTGTATAGCCCAATATCACAAATTATACATTTGTCTCAGTGTGCTTTACAGACTGTACAGGTTACGACCCCCTCTGTCCTTAGACCCTCGCGTCGCACAAGGAAAAACTTCCTAAAAGAAACATGGAAGAAACCTCAGGGAGAGACTGAGGAGGGATCCCTTTCCCAGGACGGACAGACGTGCAATAGATGTCGTGTGTACAGGATAAACAACATAGTACAAATACAACGTTTGACAGAAAATGATGTTGTGTTGGGAAAAAAAGAGAAAGTATGGATGAATCCAGGAAAATGTCAATAAGGCTTCCCAGTGTCCAGCAGGACCAGGGCAGCAGGCGCTGTCACGATTCATGATCCTGACGTAAACTTTATCAGTTTAATAATAATAATAATAATAATAATAATAATAATAATAATAATAATAAGTCAGTTTATAACTACTATTTACAAAGTTAAAAATGAAATTTCACGATCAACATTTGCCTAGTTGACCTGACAATATATTTCCTCTGGTCTACCCTCTGTTTTTAATTCTTAAAAGTCTATTTTCCATAAAAGTCCCAGTGGCAGTCTTACATGAGACTTAGTGACTTTCCCATAACCTCCAGCATGTCCTAATTAGATGCTGTCAATTAACATTAAGATGTTCAATTTTAAATATACAGACAGACATATGCACTAATAATTGTGCCTTCCTAAAAGCAAAAAGTTTTAATTTACTCATCAGAGGATAAAATTCAGCTTTATAAGCCACCAAATACTGTGGATGAGCTCATGTTAAGTTGTGATACAATATATTAAGGTTAACTTTCTACCATATTCCACAGCCTTGCTCAGGTTTCAACATACGACGTCAGGATAGAACTCTGGTCACATAATGTAAGTTTGTAAAGTTATTTTAATTTTAAGAATGAATGAAATATAGTACATTCATATTAATAATATTATTATTTTACATTAAATTTTTTATTTTCCAAAATTGTCACATCAGATGGCTTTATAAAAATATAAATGTATTAATATTCTAAAACTTAAAGCACAATAACCATCAGGCCAGAGGAAAACATATAACATTTTTTTTTTCTGGATGGTCTAAAACTTTTTCTTGTGAAATAATCTTCGGTTGAACTACAACATTAAAGCCGTGACGAGCTCTGGTCCGCAGTGAGCATTGCTCAGCTTTAAAGCTTCATGAGCTGAAGAAAAAACACTGTTGTAGGCACCAAATGCATGTAACCAAATACAAACACATGTTACATTAATAAAGCACTAAGAAAAAGCGGGAGGCATCTGATCCCACATGTTTGTGTAGTTAATATATACAGATACATATTAGCTCCTGTGGGACTGATAGACCCGATCTGTAGCTCCATGTCATATCTAACAAATAATGTATCGATGTTAAAATGTGAGGAAATCTATTGGACTGCATGTTTGAGCAGAGACAGTTTAGAACATTTGCGTAACAGAGGTCGATGTTTGAATGCCAGGACTTGGACAGATAAGTCAGGCCAGAAATGTTGCAGATTACATGTCTACAGTCAAGGAGGTAGTGTCCACTGGGGAGCCACCCCCCCCCCCCCCTCCCCCTAATGTTTTTTGTACGTCGATTGTAAGTCCATTTTCTTGCTGCAATTGCTCTGAACATTGTCCTATTACTGACCTGCCACCACAGTCAAACTGAGAGGAAATAAAAGTGTTGATACGCTCATGTGAGTTGTCTCCAGTTATTACTGTGCACAGCCTGTCCCGTCTTGTAGCTGTAGGTCGAAGGAGAGGATAAGACACTTTAATGTGGGTGTGTAAAACCTCCACTGGACTAAAAGCCTCTCAAGTCTCAAGCCCTTCATGAAGGAAACAGGCACTATGCGGAAGTTTCCTTTAGCAAGATTCTGAATCCCTTTTAGTTCCAAGGCTGTCGTCCTATATGATTACCACTGACCTCTGACCTGTCTTCTGGAGAAGAATATTGCAGGGGTCTAAAACACATCACATTCGTATTAGCTGTAGGCCGTGCTTACCCACAATCCTGATAGTGTGTGGGCGAGACTTTCATGTCACCAGTGGGAGAGAAGAGGCTTTTAATACTAGCGAAAACATCGAGCAGCCCAGGCTTTCAGCTCTAATACTCTCCCTCGCTTCCTTAGCAGGGACTGTTTGTGTGTGTGTGTTTGTGGGTGGGTGTGGGAAAGAGAGTGAGTGGAAAGCAGCGTTGATTATGTCACTGGACTGCCATTATGCTTAAAACAACCCACACAGTGGCAGACAGAGTCAAAGAAGAGCCATTATTAATATTCCCCTCTGAAATGAGCCTAAGAAGAAGAAGAAGCACGTGGACTGTCATTGTCTGCAGGCATTGAAGTCTCCTTTTTGGGGACATGCAGCCGGCACAATGATTTCTATTACCGGACCTTATCAGGCGCTTAGCCAAGTGATTAGCTCTGGTAATTCTATCTTTTTTTGTGTAAAGATTTTTTCTTTTTCAAATTCAGAGCTTACGAGTGAGAGAGAGGGAGGTAAAAGTGGGAAATGGATTCATTAGTCTGGAACGGCTCCTTCACTCAATAGGCGCATTTTGAAAAAAGCTCTTATTTCAGGGTGTGCTGCCAAATGTAATTCATCTGCATCCTTTCAGAAACAATGACTTTACGAAACCTTCAGAGAACGGCGAGCCTCTGATTGTTCACCGGGGGAGAGACGATCCACTCACTACTGAGTTGGGTTTCAATGGCATGGATTTTGTTGTCACCAACAGCCACAGCTCAGGGGACGACATCATTTACACTCAACAGTGCAGCAAAGACGTAAATACAGAACAAGTGTGGAGTCGCTGAGCTGTAAGCTTCTTTCCTCTGCTTATTAATTCTGCTTCGCTTTTCTCATTTACTTTCTTCAAGTGATGTTCCATTTTGACCCAAGAGGACTGGAGTCAGTGCCACTGCGTGTTTTAATCATGTTTCTCTTTCATCCTTATAGACTAGGAGTCCAAGTTAGACCAAGAGCAGGCCTGTGAGAGAGACAGAGATTACCCACACATTCCTCCAGGGATCTGGAGCTACATATAAGCCCACATACATGCTTGGATATGCTTGCCACGTAGTCTAGCGGACCACAATAAAATGTAATGACATGGACTGTCGGGGAGGCCCGAGCTTCCTGCTGTGATTGAAATGGAGCCACAAAGCTGTGGGAAATTGGATGAAAAGCCAGCGCTCAGTCTCATTCTGCTGCATGCAGCAAGGTTGTTTCACTTCTTTATGCAGTGTAAACTGCCACCCTTGTGGTGCGTTAAGCCAATACCACAAACGCTTTTTTAAGAAGAACCATTACACATTTAGTCCATTATTTTTGCTTTCCCCACAAGGCATCCTCCTGTTTTAATACAGACAGCTTCACAGTGTAGCTATCTGCAAAAAGCAGATGAATCCCAGGACAGATTGGCAGAGCCGTGGATCTTTTACCTTGAGGTGATTATTACTGCAGTTGTTTTTCTGCTCATATCTGTCATTAGACTCCACAGGGGAAGAGTCAAACTCCAGAGGATAAAAGTAAATTTTTCTCCAGCCGAAAGGTGTCTATCAGTGGGTGTTGGGTTTCCAAATGGAGTCTGGGGTCTGCTTTCAAAGATCTGCCAGTAATTAACACAGCCAATGACTGACACTCTCTCTCTGGCTGTGAGAATAAGACTATTTAGCTTGTTTTTGAACTCAGATAAGGACAAGTTGCTTCTAGTGTGAGAATCCTGGCTGCTGTGGTTCAATGCATTAATATTCTGTCACTGCAGTAGCTTTGTGTTATTGAGCTGTTTCTATCAAAATGTTGCGCACATTCTTTAGAAAAGTTGGCAAAAGGAAAACAAGTGTTATTTTTTTCCCATCAACTGTTATGTGAATATTCAGAAGAGGGCAGAAAAAGATGATGTATGCTGAATAGTGTCTGTAACACTGCTCTAAAATCTTGGTACATTGTGACACTTCTGTGCAGCTCGTTCCATCCATTAGTTTGCTTTGACGAGTTGGTTTGCTTTCCTGTATTCACACACACACACACACATTAACTATGTTATGTTTAGCCATCGGTCAGCGGACTCGCTCACCGAAGCAAAGTAAATCTGCGTGGAGCTTTCACGTAGAGTTCAACTTCACTGACACACATTCACTCCACTGAGGAATTAAAAACGTCTTGATGGTGTTGTTTGAGAGAACAGACCTGTGTCAGTCGGTCTCAATCAATCAAACATGTCTCTGTAAATGTGTGTTCGCTTTTTGACATTGCTAAGTTCTAACTGAACAAGAAGATTGATAACTAGCTTGGTGAGCTATTGTAGTTAGTTCCCGGTAGCCAGTGTTTGGGAAGCTACTTTAAAATAATAGATTTGCCATGACTTCACACAGGAACAAGTTGAACAACAGCAAGGCTAACGTAGGGAGACATCTAGTGTGGTTCACTAAAGCGATCTAAATGTACTTGTGATACGACATTATAACAACATTTTATATAGAAAAGTCACATACCAGCAAAATGTGCCACTCAATTGAGTTTATATTAAAAACAAGTTTCCAATTGTTCTCAAACATAAACCAAAAAAAAATTAAAACACAAAACATTGTTTTACCTATATTTAAAGAAAAGGGTCAAATGTACGGTAGAGAAGCAAAGGTAAAGAAAAACAAATAAGTCCTTTCTTTTTATGGCCCAAAATGGTTTCTGTAGTTAACTACATAAAGAATAACACACAAAGTATTTTAATTACATGAATCACTATGAACATTTGAATGACGTTCAGCCAGATTGAACACAATATATACCTTTTCACTGAATAAGCATATTTTACTCCCCTTGTATCCTGGCTTCAAACCCACGACCTTCTTTTAACCACGGGGACATTTTGGTGCCCATTCTGCCCTAGGACGACACACTCCCTTTCACTTATTGGGAAATGTGTCGCAACATCATGTTTTTAACCACCTTCCTCATGAACATCCAGGCAACACCTCACATCCAGTCCTCATACCCCATGATGTATGTTGCTTACAAAACACCTGAGTCAGAAGAAAAACCCCTCCTCTGGTGCTCCATCCTGCTCCTCCATCACAACCCCTCAAAGTCCACCCCAGCACACCTCGAGGGACGTCGTATTTGCTAATCTGTCCAGAAGAGCGAAGGCTTCTACTGGCGCCAGCTTGTATATCCCACACCATTAACAACATGACAGGAGGCGTTAGCTTGACTGGCATGTTTATTGTTCTGTTGACTGGGCAGTGCTAATGAGGCCTCCGTGTTGGGCTGGACCAGCAGGATTACCCCAGCATCACAGGACAAGCATAAACACGACCCACTGTCACTGACCATTTTCCTGAGAGCACACACTCAACACACACATTACTCCCGCTGCCTTCAGGTGCTCACACTACACTCCTGCTCCTAATCTCAGGAGCTGAAATTGCAATTTTATGATGCTTTTGGCCATAACAAATTCAAAGTGGTCATTTATTTTTACATCAGAGGTCAAGCAGTGCTACGTTGCACTGTAGCTGGAAAATGAAGAAGAGAACATTAGCATTACACATATAATGGATGTTTTCATAATTTATTAACTTCAGAAGCCATAACCACACAGCCGCATTGGAAAAGCTCAGACTTCTCTACAATGAGCAGGGAAATGCACAAAGTACGCTAGTGTCAGTACATTTGAAGTTTCAGTTGGAGAGTTTTAGCTTCTGTGATGTGAGGTAGTTCCCAGTGACCTGTAATATGCACGTCAGGTGTAATGTTGATCAAACTATTCAGGAATTTGATTTGATTGCTCTAAAATGAGCGTGACTTAGTAAGCATAGAGGTTAGAGCGAGTTGCCCTGACCTCCTTTTTGTTGGATACATTTGTGTAGCAAAGCTTTATTTTACTGAGCTGTATTTCCTGCATAATATTCTAATAAGAAAGAGCTGTAGGTATGAAGAGTAATGCATTCGGAAACAAAATTCCCAATTGCCAGTTCTTATTGTGGCAGATGAAGCAGACCAGGCAGGAAGGACCCAAATGCGGATTCTGAGACTGACAAACCAAAAGTTCATACAGCATCACAACATCGAAGACAAACTGACATAGGACAAGGTTGGCACGGAGACACAGAAGGGAGGGAGGGGGATAACGTGGGACAGGTGACATCAGTGGTGACGTGGAACAGGTGGAACTCATAAGGGCGGGGCAGACAATCACACAGGCAGGAAACAAACAAAGGCAGGAAGTAAAACAACACGAGACACAAGAGGAGAGAAACAAACTATAACAAAAACCCTCAGACCGTGACAGTTACACGCAAATGAAACTGTTAGCTGGAGCGAGAAGACGACTGCGGAGAGAGAGTTGTGTATAAGACGAGGATGGTGCGTCGGTGCTGCTCAACTGTTGTAGGGGATGTAAATGGGAACACATCCAACATGCTAGCGCACATTTGACTGGCATGACCAAGATGTGCTGATCACCGTGACGAGGAAAAAACAACCCACGTGTATTATTATATTACCGTTTCCTAGCATGAGAGACGCTTTTCAGTTTTATACCTTATTGTGACCTATCGCCTTTTGTGTAATACAACAGTGTTTGAAATGATCCACATTTTTAGAATGAAAATAGTTTACTAAAGTAAAATGTGTCAACATATATAATATATAAATTAAACATGCATTTCCGACATTTCTTTTCCACCATTTGAAGTTTGACTGACGATCTTTTAATTACGTCATCTCATTGCGTACTCTTCTTCTGCACTGGCACAACGGTACCTGACTGGAGAACTAGCATCAGTTACGGCTTATCCTGATGAACCAACTCCGACCACACTTACCGATTTCAAAAAATGTGGTTTTAATTTGCCTGACGTTTGGATGGACACCTAGCTGTAGACTGTGTAGTCCTCACATCATACAGACCCGTGCATTTCTTCCTCGCTTCTCTTCGTCCTTCTGTCTCCCACACAGATGCACACGGTCATCTGTGCATTCACTCAACATTACTCAATACATGTGCATCTTGAAAGACATTCAAGTAGAATAAAATAGTGCAAAGTAGACCTAGTGCACCAGGTATCACACTGCAAAGGAAGTAATTTATAATGCCCTTAGAAAGTATGTACTGTTGTACATAATTGGGGCATACCACTTTGTAATAAAGTTGAGCCTTACGCAAAGGATCGTGCATCAGAATAAACAGAACACATGCTGGTTTGCATAGGGCAAACTGTGAGTAAATGCAGTATTACATCCTGATATCTTTGGTATACTGCAATTGACCTACTGTGTATTGGGACATACTATATATTTTTTCTGGCATACTGAATAGTTTGGATATTGGAACGCACAGCCAATCTCTCCCACTCTTGCAGCTGGAGCTGTCCAGGGTCCTTATCTCTCTGCAGTATGTGCAGGTCTCTATAAACAGCTCTGATTCCAGCATAACAACGTTGTGTTTCCCAGTCACTGACAGTTAAACACTAATAACATTGGCATGTATTGTGCCTGTAATGCTGTTTAATAAATATCATGTAAAGTAGTTATCACTTGTATATAAGAAATACAGTTGGAACTCACTATCTGCTTTCTGTTTTGTTGGCCTTTTTTCTATGGTGGCCTTGAGAGTTCAACAAACTGCAGAATAAGAAACACATGCAAACAGACATGTGTTGTCAATTTAGGTGAAGATGTTTTTTCTAATTGTGCAGTGTGTTGAGCTCTCAGGAACGTCGTGTTTTCCGCTTGTTTAGTAACGTATCCTACTCAAGTATAATGTAGTTGTTGCTGATCGTTTGGGAGTTAACTTAGTCTCTAGTTGCTGTTGTGTTTATCTGGAGACCATTACATCTCTGTCTCTACTCTGTTTAGCATGCACTGTTATACAAATAAACTTTTTAATCACCTTTCATACAAACCAGAAACTAAATGTACCTCTTTTATTTTTGATATACTGTATGTTAATAACATAGTAGGTGCAATAAAGTTTAAGTTGCTCCTCTATGCAGACAAATCAGCCTTACTTGTGTCAGAGAGAGATGTTAGTGTCATCCAGGATAAACCTGCGAAGGAGTTGGACTCTGAGAAATTGGTTGACAATAAATGATGCTTACATTGTCGGTTCCATGCGTAGATTGCAAAAAGAAAACAGGATCATGGTGTGCAGCGAAGAGTATTGACTCCAAGATTGATATTACTTATTCGGGGTTACTATGGATCAGGGATTGCTTAGGAAATAGTGAAGAAATCAGCTATTTTTAATCTTCAAATAATCCAGTGTCACTTTGACTATGCATGCTCGGCCTGGTTTAGTGGTTTATCGCAAAGTCTAAAAAGCAGAATGCAGAACATGCAACATAAAACAGTAAGGTACATCTTGAATATCCCCTTAAGAACCCATGTTGGAACCCGGGTGTTTAAGCAGATAGGCCTCCTGCCAGTTGAGCTGAGAGTAAATCAGTTGAAACTCAATCATATGTGACATCATCAAGAGAATGGCCCCAGGTAACTTGAGGTGCCATAGTGAGATGGTACATCATAAGCATAGTCACTTCTCCAAAGCAAGTATTATGTAGTGTACAGTCCCGAGGGTGAATAGCTAGGAACTATTTGTTCTACACTGGCATAGGCTTACAGAATGATCTGCCACACTACATCAAACATAGACATGGAAACAAGTGTTGCATTATGCTGTCATGTTCTAGCCTCTGGGTTTGACTGCGCATCCAAGGATGTTTTTATGTCTGTTGTTCTTAAACCCAAAATAAAAATCAATCAAATCAATCAAAGATGTCTGATATAAATGAGCTTAGTGAATGTACTGCACCTGGTCCCTGTCCAGAGCTTTTATACAAAGCATATGTCCTTCATCAAAAAGGACATTAGTGAGTACACAAGATGGAACCTGCAGCGCTGGAGCAGTGTTTAATGTTTTAAATTGAGAGCTAGCATATTATGACAGCTCCTTTAATGCCGCTCTTAGACATTCATTATCATTAAGATGTTGGTTTCCATACCTGCTTAAGTAAGCATTAATCCCCAAGCTGTTAGGTCTCCTCTCTCTCTCTCTCTGTCTCTCTCTTTCTGTCTCTCTGTCTGTCTCTCTCTCTCTCTCTCTCTCTCTCTCTCTCTCTCTCTCTCTCTCTCTCTCTCTCTCCCTTTGCGGGCACATTTGCAACCCAGCCTTACGTAACAAAGGAAGGCACTTTTTATACTTTTCTTGATGCTTGTCCAAAAAATTGATGGACTGGATGCATCTGGGTCTTTGGGAGAGGAAGAGAGCAGGAGAGAGAGAAAGACTGTATGTGTGTGTGTGTCTGTGTGTGTCTGTGTGTGTGTTTGTGTGTCTGTGTGTGTTTGTGTGTCTGTGTCTGTGTGTGTGTGTGTGTGTGTGTGTGTGTCTGTGTGTCTGTGTGTGTTTGTGTGTCTGTGTCTGTGTGTGTGTGTGTGTGTGGGCACTTTGCATTTCTCCAATTCCCTCCTGTTTCCCAAAGACTATTACTCTAACTTTTCATCCATATCCAGTTGACAGAATAAAGACATTTCATTAAGGCTATCTCTGCACCGGGGACTGTTTAATGAAATGCATACCTCTGCAGCCAGCCACAAAGCTCTTTGTGTGTGTCTGTGTGTGCATGCCTAGGTGTTCTTAGATGTGTGTGTGCATCTCATTAACTGTCTTTCGGGAATAGTTTCCTTTACTTTGTGTAGTTGTTGTATAGTCTGTGGTATAGATACATGTTCCTGGCTTGGATGCAGCCTTAACCCCTTTGGGTGTGCCTGCATATGTCCATATAATGCACTTTGATGCCTGCCTTCTCTGAGCTGCTCTTTATAATGAGAAACAATGTCCCTCCAGGCTTTAGGATTTATAAGTACATGGCTATCTGTGAGATACTTGGCCGAGGAAGTAATTAATGTAGGGCTTAATTGTCCAGTGAACGTCTCTTCAGACCTTGGATCACACCTTCACCGCCACCCTCAACTCTAATAAGCCCAGAGGGAGAACCCAGCGCGCCCCTTTAGGCCCTGCCGAGGCAGCCGCATAATTAGTCTGCAAACATGGCCCACACACCAACACAGAGGACTGAGATTATAGCTGCAGTAAGGAGGGATTTTTATGTGAAAAACATGCTATCAAACTAAATAATGTTGAGACTCCTAATGGACAACAGTGTCACGTTTCTCTTCATGGACGTATATTCACTATTTATTATATATATGTATTAATATGCAAAATGGCTCTGCAGCTTTACTGGACCATACAAGTGGCTTTATATGTCTGTGCCCATGTTCTACATATCACATATGCTTTACATAGATTTACACGTTAATGGCTAATTGAATGGTCTACCTGACACGCACCAGGGGCCCAAAAGGTCCGGTGGTGCCTGAGCAAGAGCCTTTATTTTCATTTATGTCCTGATCACTTTTTCACCCTGATGTTATAATACCAAGTATCTTCTGCATCTAATCCCATTGTGTACATGTATAACTACTGCACAGGGCATATACTGTATGTACAGTACACCTACATTCAAATGACTAAGGCAATTTAAACACATTTCATTTCAACAACAATGCAATTCAAACAGAAATACATAAATAAGCATTAAGACTAGATATAAAAGAAACAGAGGAGGTTGTCCTGGTCGAGCGGACGTCATCGCACGCATCAAGTGAATACTACGCTGCGTTCACAGTGCGTTGTGGAAGTGGGAAACGTCAATCCCTAAAATGTGGCTGGTGAACTGCACAATCTGTCATAGTGTTTACTGTAACCATAAAAATAAGATTTGAAACTAAAAAATCTGCATCTGCAAATGAAAAACAAATTACTCAAATATGAAAATATACATGTAAGTGGAAAATGAAATTAAGTAATTTATTCCAAAGACTTACAGAACTGAATCAAAATAATGCTCAACCTGAATTTTTTTCATAAACTTATTTTTTGTTCATAGTCAGTTTTTGCCCAAACCATATTCCACCGTGTGAAATCCTAAGGCCCTTTGATAAGAAAGTGTGATGAAGAGTGACCATGAAACAGAAGCCTCCCACCCTCAGTTGCCCTTTTCACTTGCACATTACATATCTACTCTGTCCGACATTTGCAAAAGGCCACACTATATATCCCTGTCTGATTTTAAAGCTTGCCAATAAGAAATGAAAGAGCCTCTAATGCTCGCAAACCAGCTAAATTAAATTTGGAAGTATCGGAGCTATGGGAGGGTGTGTGTAGAGTATTGACAAAGGTGTTTGTGCCTCTGCCAGCAGTGACTGATGTCCTGTGCCGCTGTAGTTGCATTCAGGAATCTATCAATGGCTAATAATTATGTGTACATTTACGACAAGGGACTTGGCTTTAATGGATCGATTCGCTCACACTCCAAATCCCAGTCTGCACATGGATTTCCTGTCATTTCCATGAAGGATTTTGCATCAGAAGATGCAAGTGTCTCTGTCTCTCTCTGTCAATTAAATTGTATCCAATGCAAAGGAACGATAGCAGCACGAAAGTATCAGGAAACAGTCTTGCCAAAGCATCAAAATACACAAAATACAAGAATATATATTAATAACAACAATATGATATATATGTGTGTGTGTGTGTGTGTGTGTGTGTGTGTGTGTGTGTGTGTGTGTGTGTGTGTATCACTGTTAGCAGGAAGTGCTTCTGTGTTTTAGCCTCACTTTGGTTTGTTTGTGTCTCAGCATTTAGATTGGCAGTGTGTGTCACTGAGCCTGGACTTGGTGAGGATGTGTCTCTGCTTTCTATCTCTGACAGCACAGATATTCTGCCAATTCATAATCTCTCTTTACATTGTGTTGCCGTGTGTTTGCAGAGGGGTGTTGTTGTGAGACTGGTCAGCGTGTGCCTGAGACGGGCCGTCAGCATATAGGGGACTCTTTTCTGGACCCCATACTTCACTACCAAACAGTGCAATGGGCTGAATGACACTATCAAATATTTTAAGACAGATTTTAATTGGAATTTGGAAATTATTCAAATGTTCTCTTAACTGCTTTTTCTTGCAGTGCATTCGCTGCCATGATGAAACTTCCTTTGTTATTTGTGGTAAACTGGTATTTGTTCTCCTGACATCTACGGCGTTTTTGAAAAATCATGATATTAGTTTCTTCAGATTTACTGCCAGGGCCCCGTTTATAGTTCTGTTCCACTCTGTGCAGCTGTTGTTGTCGTCCTTGTTCAGCAGGAGACAGTAGAACAAGGTCATCAGCATAAAACACACACTTCACTTCTCTATGTAGGAGGGAGAGGCCAGGAGCAGCACATTGATCCAACTGAACAGCAGGTTCATGTATAAACATTAAATAAAGTCATATAACACATGTTGTTGGCAAAGCATTTTACAAAAGATTCACAAAATAAACACAAAGGTGTCACATATGCAGGATCTCTATTATATGGAAGCAGTTCATTCTTTGATTGATATACAATTCATTACAACTTTGTATAATTTAATACAGTTACTTAGTACTTTAGAAATCCCTACTGTGGATGATCTTGTTGTGGCAGGCAGATACATTTAGCTTAGGTTAACTTTTGAAAGGTTGTTATCTCTCTCTCTCTCCCCTCTGATGCTGTCATTAACTAAATCATACATTTTCAAATACAGATAAATAAATAATAATAATGTTGTGAGTCGGTCCGGTATCCCTTGGAATTATGTTTAAATTGGATGAGTCAGCACTTTGTGATTTACGTCCAATGGCAATAAGATAAGATAAAACTTTATTTATCCCAATGGAAACTGTTGTGCAACAGTTGCAATACACAGTAGGAACAGTAATATTTACAAAACAAAAAGTGCAAAATGCTTTATACAAATATATATATATATATATATACAGTATATAGAAAGATGTAAGGATAAGATCAGATGGGGTAAGGTACAATATTCAACAAGATGAGGTAAGGAATACAGGAAGTAATCTGTCCTGTAGGTACTGTAACGTAAGGCTTCCGAGCTCCTTGTCATAGAGGCTCCTGGAGGGATTCTCATTTGGTGGTGGTGAACACTGTCTCACACTTTCAAATCTCCCATAGGTGTCCTGCCGGGTTGAGATAATAATAATAATAATAATAATAATAATAATAATAATAATAATAATAATAATAATAATAATAATAATAATAATAATAATAATAATAATAATAATAATAATACATTTTATTTATAGAGCGCTTTTAAAAGGTACTCAAAGATGCAGAGATGGTGACTGTGATGGACATAGCATACAAGTCACATCATTTCCATCCTTATCAAAGCAGTCAGTGAGCCCTGTGAGTACAGAAGTATTTGTAATAATCCTTTGGTTCCTACCTTGCATTTGTTTCTAAACGGTGTTGACTCCTGTAGCTAACCCATCAGCACCTTTAAGAAATACAGCCTTTTCACGCTATGAAGTAGCTTTAGCTGTAGCTGCCACTGATTTGTTATACAGAGCTCTCCAGAATCACCAGACTCCTCCTGCATCTATGCACTTCCCTGCTCAGGGCTTTTGTGAACATCAGAGTTCAGGAGGCCAGTCTGCCAAAGTTCATCAAGCTCCTGTACAAACGGCAGAAATGAAGAAAGTTTCTTGCGACCACACATCTAGTCCGATGTTGCTGCTCCTGCTCGACTGGCAGACAAAGCTGCCGCCACACTCTGCTGACATGATGAAAAGCAGCAACTTTCCTCCTGGTGTGTAAAGACTCAGCATAATGTACGACATCGCACTTGAGGTCAAGTTTAGAGGCATAGCTCATAAAGCTACTGTATTTACTATATTACTGAGGTGTGCTGTGGGTCAAGACATTTTATTTATTTATTTACTGGTGATAAAGTCTGAGGACAGAACTATCACCTTCAGCAGCATTACCTCAAACAGCGTTTCATGGCAGTGTGACTAAGGTGTACAGAATGCTGTAACTGATGTCGGTAGCACAGTCACCTCTCTGTTTCTATAGTGGAACTCTTCGTCATCCTTCAGTCCGTCAAGGATTAAGTCTGGATGGTTATTTCAAAGGGATCTGAAACATACCTCTGGTTGCAGTGGCTATAAAATTACATTATTTTGGTTTTAACACTGTACAAGGCCTTTACTCTGCTAGGTGCGAGTTTGGCTAATAGGTAAGCGTCTGACACGGTGATGAAAGGCTTCATGTAAAACAATATGTTCGCGGACCAGGGGGGGCCGAAGTCTTACATAAGAAAATGTAACACAGTGCTGGCATTCTCACTGCCATCATGTCTTATAGCACATGTGTTAGCTCATTATAGGCTGATTCCACTTCTCTCACTCCTGTAATGCCTCCATTCAGAGGGAGGTTGTGACCAAATTGCTAAAAGTCGCTGCAGATTCGTTTCACCCACTAAGCTTTATGACGCTCACCTTGGCATTGCCTACTGCAGTATGAGAGGAGCAATCCGTGCTACTGTATCTTCAAGATAGATGAAATGGCTGTATGGGAGCCTGTGATGTTCAAAATTAAGTGACTTGTGGTGTGACATAGTTCCTAAATGTAGGTGAAGAATGAATGCTAGCAAGTTTCCAAGGTGACCGAATCTTTCCACAGGAGTGAGAGTTCGTTGTTGTTCGTTGTGTTGATGTCACATTTCCTATATTGTTTTTTTATATTATAATTTAGAAACAGTTATTAAAAAAGCAAAGTATAGCATGTTATGCTGTTTATATTTGAATTGTAGTAGTTTGGCATATTTATTGTATTCCAGTGTATTCTTTATAATGTTTATTGTATTCTACAGCTATATATATATATATATATATATATATATATATATATATATATATATATATATATCTTCTAGTGTGGATATATTTACTGTGTATGTTTACCTCCTTTGTAAACCTGTCTGTCTGTTCATTAGACTAAAATAATAAAACATATATGACGTAGAGATTGAAAGTAAATGAGTATATTAACTGAAGTCCTGTCCATTCAGTTCTGTTTTTACTTACCCTCCACAACCTTTTCCTCTACTCCACTTACTTCAGTCTCAGAATTCAAATCAGTGCACTTTTGAAAAGGCTAATTTCCTTTCTTTGGCTTTTTCTTGATTTTATGTTTTATTAACAAGTTGTGGTTTATGCTCTTCGTCTCCTTTATACTGTATTATGTGTATCTTTTATTCCTTATTTCTCTTTCCCCTAAATTGTAAACAATAAGTTATTTTCAATAGACTTTTTAAAAAACTAAATAAACAGTGTATCTGCTCCACTTCAAACGCTACAAGACGAGAAACCTACACATACATGGATCTGTCATAATCCAATAATACAAAATCTGAACATTTCTCAGAATCAATTCTTATGAATAATCGCCTCCTGGGTCTTGTATGTGGTGTAAGTTTTAAAGTTTGTCAAGATGTATGATTTTTTCCTTTGCTTTTCCTGTCATGTGTGCATGTGTGGATGTATTGATGTATGTTCCTACTGCACTCACAAGGTGTGAGCTGTGGTATGTCACAGTATGTAATGGAACAGACCAAAACCAGATATTCTGCTGACTCATGTTTTAATTGCATTAGAAGTTTCAAAACAATAAATAAAAAACGATGATGATGATGATGATAATAATGATAACACACCAAGAACAAAATCATGTGAGAATCTTTCTTGATTTTTAGAATTTGAAAAAGACTTTAAACATTAATTAAAGAAATATAATTTAGAAACAATCTGCAGGTTCAATCCCAAAGAGTGTCTACAGCCTATCAGAAGCGCACATCAGTTGAAGCCTGCTAATTACATGTCTCCCTCCGTGAGTCTGGCAGGTCTGAATAAAAGAAATGCTGAAGGACAAACTCTGGCCGTCACTCTCAATGACTTCTCGGTGGAGCGTGCCTCTATCTCTCGGTGCAGATGCTCACCCTTTTGAACGCCCGCTCTGTTTTTTGTGTTGCAGTGCCGTCGTTCTGGGGGCTGGTGAACTCAGCCTGGAACCTGTGCTCGGTGGGGAAGAGGCAGTCGCCAGTTAACATCGAGACCAGCCACATGATATTTGACCCCTTCCTCACGCCCATAAAGCTGAACACAGGAGGACGCAAGGTAAAGACAACTACAAACGCATGCTATTCTCTGTCGGCTTGATGGATGCTGGAGCTTTGTTGACTCTTCTCCTTGATGTTGCACTACACTGCACTAGAGCAAGTCGCTATTGTGTTGCTGTTGTTTACATGCTGTTGTACCTTGATACGTGTGTATCCCTGATCGATGCTCCTGACTGTGGTTTGTTTTGGCCGACAATGTGAGCTATATGTTTCAAATAACACTCCGCTGGAGATAAAATACAAAGCAATTCACCTATTGAGAGACGCAAAATAGTTGCTGGTTCAAGAAAAGCCTCGACTTTATCTCAAGGGCTTTCCAGATGAAGTCCTGCAGCCTAACAGTGGATTAGCCAAGCATATTGTTAATTACTTTCCTGTACAGCAGTGTACCAAGGACATCATGTATCAGAATGCTCTTCAATCCTGTGCCATATGACAGCAGCTAATTGGGAAGCCTTCACAGATGGGCTGCTTTCAAAAGTGCGCAGTTGCATGGTGAGATTAATGTTATGATTACTTTATGTTTACATGCCAGCAGTTATCACAGGGTTAGTCTTGGGCAATGAAAGAGCATATAGGATGCAGTTTACCATCTATGGCACCCTGCTACAGAGGATCATCTAACAGATCCAAACTACCTCCATATTATGTTGTTGGACCCTTGTTTGATCAGATTTTGGTCCTTGAACCTCCCATTTGATAATTGATTATTTAGAATTGAATTGCAGTTTGACTATACTTGGATAATATAATATAATTAGTATGGAAACCTTCACTTGGACTTTTTCTCGTTGGCATAATTACTATTTGAAATGAAAATTAGATTCAACAATTGCTCTTTTTTCAAGGACTCCCCTGCTGCTCCCTCAAGGACTCCACTTTGTGAGCAGGTACCCTGCAGGACATCACTCACACGGGCACAATTGTGTTCCTATCAGGATGAATCCGAGGGAAGTAGAGGGGAGTTGAGAGAGTAGGAAAGACAGACACTCTGTTATTTAGGCTTCTCAAACATTAAAACACAATTGTCAATGTCAACGCTAGAGAGAAATGCTTCTGGATGAAGCGATAAGAGTTATGCCACCTTGAGATTGTTCTTTCTCCAGAATCTGATTGTTTGCTCAAACACCTAAAACAACCTTCGTTGATGTTTTCTTGACGAGTGACATATTGCATTTGTGATAGCAATCATGTTCCTCTCTAAATAACAAAAGAAGGATTACGATGTTGTTACACTGTCACCAAATGCTTTCAGAAGGGGGTTGAGATCGATGGTTGAGCCAACAAAGTTAGCGACACTGTCTACATCCTGTCTTGTATCAACAATCAATATTGGCTTTAAGTTTGCTGAACTGCAGCATCCCTGTTGTGAATCTGGCCAGGGGCCCTTTGCTGCATGTCCCCTTTCTCCCCCAAAAATGTCTGTCCATCTTCTACCTAAACTCTACCAAAAGTACAGGAGACTGTTAAAAGTCAGCGCCGGTAGACTCTGCCACCAAGCAGGGCCAGGCTCGGCATGACGCAGCTAAAGTGGACTATATGGTGCTGGTGGAAACTTGCTATTAGTTGCCTAAACTTACCAAAGTTTACTAGATTGGAAAACTTTCGTGGTCATAAGAGTCTGGATGGGGTGACAAAATAGTAGGTGTGAAGATTTGCTGAATACCAATTGTCTTTGTAGTTGATGTATAAAAAGCAAATTCTACACAAGACACAAGAAAATAATCCAAAATTACACATACCAGTTATACAAAAGGGTTCCAAAGGAGTTCCACACAGGGAAATACACAGATTTTAAATGTGGGAAGGTGAGTGCAGAGGGCTTTCTGTGTAGCCCCCTGAGACAAATGTGTAATTTGTGATATTGATATTGGTTTTGTTTTGGTATTGGATCGATATTCTGAATTTAAGTTGGATGTTGGATTCATGCATTTATGAACACGTTTCCTCTTATTGTTGTTGGTATTCACAATTTGTCCTTGCTTTGTTAGAATCTATTGGTTTCTGGGATTCACCATTGTTTTCTTAGTTTTGCACTTCTGTTAGGTAAGAGAGAATCTTAAGAATCTAACAAAGATAAGAAAAACATATTTGTTTTTACAGTCTAAAAGTAGTTTTCCCTACACAAGGAAACAACCCGTTTTAAATAAAAATAACTAATTTAAAACCCATGAATATCAAATGATCAAATTGAGATTATTATAGATGTTATATGTATAATTGGATTAATACATTTGAGGGCTAAATACATACTATTGTTCCACTGATCCCAGTTAAGACTATGAAAACCTTTGGAGGAGGATACTTTTGATTTTCCTGTAACGCCAAGTGATTGAAGAAGTACTGAGATCATTTACTTAGTAGTAGCAATACTACAGTGTATAAAAACACTGTAAAACTATGAGCATCAAAGTATACTTAAAGTACAGTAACAGTACTCATGCCGAGTGGCCCAAGTCAGAATAATGTAGATCATATTATTGTATTCTAATTATTAATTTATTAATGTCCGTATCACTTCAATTTTTTTGAATTACCATCTATACGGCTGTGCAGCTTAATATACAATAAAAATTCTCAGTTTAATGGATTGTGGTGATGGTCTAGTGGTCTAGTCCATCTACACCAGATGATTGTGAGTTCAATACTAGTTCAATGCTGCCACCATTGTGACCCTGAAAAAGTTACTTAACCCTGAGCTGCTCCAGGGAGACTGTCCCTGTAGTTAGTTCACTGTAAGTCACTCTGGATAAGAGTGTCTGCTAAATGACATGTAATGTAAAAATATTTATTTCTTGATAATATTTTTGTCTTAATAATCTGATTCTATGAAGTAGCTACTAGTTACTGGAGGTATAAAAAAAAAGTCTGTATTAACTTTAAGTACTAGAAAATAGTGAGTATTCACCTTCCTTGGGGGAAGACATGAGTAGTATGCATAGTTATTGCTCCATCAGCGGTCACTCGGCTCATCGCTGTGTTTAGAGATGAATCCCACTGCAGGCTTGTGGACTGAACCATGTTCTGCTTGTTGTAAGGGGGAGAGGGAACTCAGAGATCCGATATAATGTTTTTGTATTTAAAGATGATTTATTCAGCCAATTTTACTATAACTAATAAATAAAAATAAGAAAAATTTTAATTTCTCACTTGTATAGCCCCTCCACTGGGGCCCTGGTTAGTCACTCCCCCACTACGACGGCCCTGCACACAGCAATAGCACTCTCTCAGTTATACATAAACATACGTTCTTTTTAGGCATTTTCACAGATAGCAGCAGCAGAATGTTTCTCTAACCGTTCCCTAACACATCCCCCCATCCCAATGGCGCACTACTACCCACACACACCTGAGTCCAACTTTCTCTTTTATCTCTGAGAAAAGTTTCCAGAGTCCAAAAGCCACCGTGTACTCTTTCCTTCTCCCTTGCTTTATCTCCCCCTCTCTTCCCTTCTCTCTCTCTGCAGTGGCCAAAATGTAATCTGTTGTGTCTCCATCTCTCTGAGCACCTGAGCTGTCAGCCCGTGAACACGAAGCTGGCTTCACCTTGTCAGTGCTGATTCATCCCCGCTCTGTCTCTTGGCTGTTTGGCAGCCAGTCAGCCTTGGCCAAACACGCTACGGAGACCGGTAAAGAGCTCCTGCTTTGGCTCGCCACGGCTCAACTCGCCACCTCGACACAGAGAGAGCTTATGCCCACTCTCTACCCAGGAGGAAAGCAAAGAGAAAGATTAACCCTCCCCAACCCCCCACTTACACCACACACACACACAAACACGCACACACACGCACGCATGCACGCACACACACACACACACACACACACACACACACATGGAAACTGCATTGGGAACATGAGCTTCTCTTTTAATAGATTTGTGTTCTGCCTTGTATTGTGGCTAATGAATAGTTAATGAAAATTTAATTGACCTCCAAAGAGAAATTTTAATTAATGACGGGGTGACATGCAAGGCTATGCTCAATGGACTGAAGGAGTCACAGCTCTGAAAGAAGCACTATTAATTGAATATTTACTCTGCCATAGATGAGCTACAATTACTTGAAGAGATTTTAATGAATTTAATCACTTAGCCGGGGAGGGAAAAAAAGTAATTTGGAGTCCTCGCTCCCTCTGTTTCCTGCACATTTATGAACAGTGCTTATGAAACAGGATTATATGTTGCAAACTAAATGCACAGGGAATCTATCAGCACTGTGAAATTTGTGGCGTTCCTCACATTTGGGAACGCGGGGTTCTCTCCTGCTTTTGTTCTTGTGCTTTGAAGTCAAGTCTGTGCAGAAAAGCATTGTGAACATCATGTCAGGTGGTGTATTCGATAAAAATTGATATTTAGTAAATATGGTTTTGTTAAATGGAATTCTGAGTTCAGTTGTTGAAACGTTTGAACATATTTTGGTTGTTAAACAAAATCCAAAAGCTCTGACAATCTGTGAGCCTTCTGAACACCGGGGTGCTTCTACCTCAGCTGCTGTCCTGTTTATTCTTCTACTGTTCATGAAAAGCTTCTTCCTGTAGTCCTGATCAACCAGATGAGGACATTTAACAAGCGTGTGTGTGTGTGTGTGTGTGTGTGTGTGTGTGTGTGCTATTGGCAACCCTGAATCTGCCTAATTACAGTGAGTGTTAGGTAGAACAACAAACAGCAGGCTCTTGGATGGCAGCTGTACTTTCACTCGGGAGGGAATAACCACTTTCTCAGGTTTGCCCAGCTGGCCGGCCGGCCAACCAATCAGATGTCAGACAGCCAGCCAGTCAGTCGCTAAAGCTCTTTCTGCACATGGCTTTAATATCCTGTTTTTGATAGCAGGTGTGTGGTATCACTCAGTGAGTGTACCTGTGTGTGAAGCTTTCTGCAGGCCAATGCAGCTTCTGCTGCTGGTGTTGGGTCTTTTCCAGATTGGCTCACTGCAGATGTTCGCAGGGAGGTGAAGGGCTCCTGGACACATTATTAATATATTCTGGCTATAATTCACTGAAGCAGGTGCACTGTAACCTGTGTCCAGTGGGGGTTTCACAACTACTCATTTTTACTTGTCACAAGGTTTTGCAAAGTAGTGAGTTGGATGGAGAGTTCTGTAACACCAATTTAATTTAATTTAATCCATTTCAATTACTGAAGGACAACAATCATCTCTGACCCTCTAAATTTGAACAGATACTGTAAACTCAGTGAGAGAAGTCGCACAGGGCGTCAGATGGTTAACAGGATAGAGCCACATGAATGTATTCGTCTTTATTTATTTAAAAGAAACAATCTTGCCAAGCTGCAACTATTATTTGTATGAATTGCTTAGTTGTTTGAATTTACTGCTGTTCTTCGTATTACATCATACTATAATGACGTGTGTGTGTGTGTGTGTTTGTGTGTGCGTGTGCGTGTGTGTCTAAGTTTCTATTATCTCACCAACTCTCAGACCGATACACTTCACTGTGTGGCACTGCCCTCCCTCGGGTCCTCAGCAACACACTCAGCAAGTGTGGAGTTATTTGGATCAGCTGTTCTGTAGAAACCTGCAAAAAGCCGTCCTGCTTGTTCTGACTTTTGGTTATTTTACACGCGCATCAAAATTGTGTGTGTGTGTTAAACAGGTTAGATGTTTATCCGTACCATTGCGGTACGGGTGCCTGGAATGGCCGTGCAGCACCGTGCAGCACCGTGCAGCACCGTGCAGCAGCGAGAGACCATCAGGGGGAAAGCGAGAAATATATAAAAATCTATTATATTGTCATTTATTCCCATGCATGCTGCGCAGATTAATCTCAGTCACCGGCTCTTCTGGCGTAAACCAAGCCTCTCTATCTCTCCGCTCTCCAGCTGCACAGTCCCGCTCTAAACTGGTGTCTGTAGCTGTAAAACTCTGGAACAAAAACAAGGAAAATAACAAGGCTGCCCAAATTATTGTTTCTGTATGTTGCACTTATGTTGCACTTCAAACTGGTTTATTTGAAGACAATGTTCACTTATACGATTGTACCTATTTGAAGCTATTGCACTTACAAGATTCTTGCTGTTCGGAGTTGTATCTCCATGATTGTTTGCACTTTTTGTACGTCGCTTTGGACAAAAGCGTCAGCTAAATTAAATGTAATAATGTAATGTAAATTACAGACCAAATGTACCGATAACATTACATTCACCATCTCTTTCTGAATCTTTCCAAACATCTCTTCTAATTCTGAAAAAGCATAATCCACCAAAGAGCATGTGTTGAAGTATTATTTTAATTCTATCCAGGTATTCACCCCTCTTCTCATAGGACGCCGTCATGTTTCGGGCACTGTTTCACCGTAACACAAATATCACTATGTGATGCTGACAGAATTATTATTAAGAGAATGTGTCTGTTTCTTGAATAGAAGAGGTTAGAGTAGAAATGCAGGAAATTTGTTTTAAATTGCAATTGTTTCTTTCTGTGGGACGACCACCAGACACTCCCGCTATTATGTATCTTTCCAAGTTTGCTTTCCCATTTTAAAACTGAACCAGACGCGCCATCATGAGGAGGATATATCTTTCTTATCCTTAGATTTAAAGAAAACATTTGTGTTATATCTGGAGGATATATCAAAAATGCTACCCAAGAAACTTAAATTATCAAAAGAGAAGGTGTTCATAAGCCCAGAGAGACGTCCAGTGGGTCAATTTACCCCCCAGAGAATAATAGCTTGGGGAAATGTCCGGCCTCTGGGCCCTTAGCTTTCTGAAAATGTGGCCCCTGAACAAAATAGTTAAATAGCCCTGGTCCATGGTGTCGGCCAGTCTGAACTTTGACTTTCTTTCAAACCTGAGGCATACACATTTAATGGGGCTATGACTTTATTGGGCCATAAAATAAAATATTTTCATGGCAGCTTTTGCACTCATGATGCGTAGACATGCGCATAAACTCACTTCCAAACCCAAGAAGAAGAAGCGGCACGAGCACATCCCGAACTGGCACCGCATATAGTATAGATTATAGTAAAATCAATATTTTAGGGTTGAAAAAACAAAACATTTGACGTGTGATTTTCATTTAATTGTTTTCTTGTGTTTTATGGACCAAATGATTTTACGAGAAAGTAATGTAATGTAATGGTTGATAATGAAAATAATCTTTAGTTGCAGCTGTATTTAGTACTGAATGAAACACCATATTAGGTTTCCCTTTGTTAAAAATGGCTTATCGGTTTTGTAACGTTCTATCAACCACCATTTCTTGTGAAACTTGTCGGGACTTTCAAGTTTGGTTCAAACATGGCCATTGGATCTAGAATACCTCTGGCTTGTGAGTGTGACAGGGTCACATTCAAACTCAAGTCATGGACAAATGTTTGCTGCTGTACACATAAGAGTCAATGGTCTGACAAGTATAAGTCTGCAAACACAAGCTGATGTCAGTTACAAAAGGTGGCGAATGCATTACAATGTGTAAATATTCAATTATGCAAATTCTCGATTCCAATTAATTAGACACAAGTTTGGGTTGGCTGAACCTGCGAGGTTGTCGCAGCATTACAAGAAGGGAGCGGGCCACATGTATGCAAACTGCAATTACCATCTTCTGACTGAGGCCCGTTCTCACTTCTCAAGCCGGGTGATTGCTCTAATTGCCTCAGCGATGCAGCGGCCTTGAAACTGAGGGATTCTTCTCATGTCTCCAGCTCCACAGATAGCTGGACGTGGAACAGCGATGTTCGAGCCAGCATCCGAGGCATATCCATCTGTGATTTTGAATCTCAATTACAAACTGCCCAACAGAGGGACAGAAGAAAGAGGAAAAGAGAAGGAGATGGGTGTGGGTGTGGGAGGGCAGCATAGGTGCACGGTGGCCCAGATAGCATCAAAACATTGCTCTGGAACAAACGTATACAATGTGGTATATTTTCTTTCTTGTGTTAATGATAATCCTTGTTGTACCAATTCAAAAACATCCTACTGATCCTGATGGTTCAATAGAAAAACAGGTGAAAACTGTAATTCCAAAATTCCTAAATCCTGAAGAAAAACGTCTTATTGTTTAAGCTTGTTTGTTCTATTTGTAGTTCAAACACAACCCAAAACAGAAAGATATCTTGACCAAATACCATGAACAACAAGCAGCTGGTTGGCGACAGATGGTAGTTTTCATGAAGTGGCTTTTTTTTGGAGCATATACAAACTGAGAAAGGTAATTAATTACTTAGATTGATTGTACTCTAAAAATGAACTGTGGATCCATCAGAAAATTGTCCAAGTCCAGCATCAACGTGAGGGACCTGTATTTCTTCAGAAAGTGCAGAACAACTTTCCAACTTTTGACATTACAGGACTGTCTCAGAAAATTAGAATATTGTGATAAAGTTCTTTATTTTCTGGGTTTGCAATTAAAAAAACAAAAATGTCATGCATTCTGGATTCATTACAAATCAACTGAAATATTGCAAGCCTTTTATTATTTTAATATTGCTGATTATGGCTTACAGCTTAAGAAAACTCAAAAATCCTATCTCAAAAAATTAGAATAGTTCCTCAGACCAAGTAAAAAAAAAAGATTTATAACAGCAAAACAAAATCAAACATTTGAAAATGTCCATTAATGCACTCAGTACTTGGTTGGGAATCCTTTTGCACGGATTACTGCATCAATGCGGCGTGGCATGGAGGCAATCAGCCTGTGGCATTGCTGAGGTGTTATGGATGCCCAGGATGCTTCAATAGCGGCCTTTAGCTCATTAGCATTGTTGGGTCTGGTGTCTTTCAGCTTCTTCTTCACAATACCCCACATATTCTCTATGGGGTTCAGGTCAGGGGAATTGGCAGGTCAATCGAGGACAGTAATGCCATGGTCAGTACACCAGTTACTGGTGGTTTTGGCACTGTGGGCAGGTGCCAGATCATGCTGGAAAATGAATTCCTCATCTCCATAGAGCTTTTCAGCAAACGGAAGCATGTAGTGCTCTAAAATCTCTTGGTACACAGCTGCATTTACTCTGGGCTTGATGAAACACAGTGGACCAACACCAGCAGCTGACATGGCTCCCCAAACCATCGCTGACTGTGGGAACTTCACACTGGATTTCAAGCAACTTGAATTTTGCTCCTCTCCAGCCTTTCTCCAGACTCTGGCGCCTTGACTTCCAAATGAAATACAAAACTTGCTTTCGTCTGAAAAGAGGACTTTGGACCACTCTGCAACTGTCCAGTGCTTCTTTTCCATAGCCCAAGTCAGACGCTTCTTCCGTTGTCTTGAGTTCAGAAGTGGCTTGACCATGGGAATACGGCTATTGTAGCCCATTTCCCGGACACGTCTGTGAACAGTGGCTTTTGATACCTGGACTCCAGCTTCAGTCCACTGTCTTTGAAGCTCCCCCAAATTCTGGAAGCGACTCTTCTTCACAATGCTGTTAAGGCTGCGGTCATCTTTCTTGGTTGTGCAGCGTTTCCTGCCACATTTCCCCCTTCCAACAGACCTTTTGTGGATGTGCTTTGAAACTGCACTCTGTGAACAGCTTGCTCTTTGAGACATTTCTTTTTGTGTCTTACCCTCCTGATGGAGGGTGTCAATGATGGTCCTCTGGACAGCAGTCAGATCAGCAGTCTTCCCCATACTTGTGATTTAGTTTACTGAACCAAGCTGAGTGTTTTTCAAGGCTCAGGAAACCCTTGCAGGTGTTTCGAGTTAATTAGACGATTCAAGTGATTCGTTGAACACCCTACTAATATACTTTTTCATGATATTCTAATATTTAGAGATAGGATATTTGAGTTTTCTTAAGCTGTATGCCATAATCAGCAATATTAAAATAATAAAAGGCTTGCAATATTTCAGTTGATTTGTAATGAATCCAGAATGTATGACATTTTTGTTTTTTTAATTGCATTACAGAAAATAAAGAACATTATCACAATATTCTAATTTTCTGAGACAGTCCTGTATAGTATCACTTTTGGAAGACAAATTTATTTTTTGACCTCCAAATTGGAAAGTCTGGACAGGATGCACACACTAAGTTAGCAAAATAAACATCATACATATAAGAAGTGGACGTAGTCATCATGACGTCACCCATTGGTTTGTGGACTACGGTATATTTACTGAGGTAACAAATTAAGAAGCGGAGTAAATTTATCATAGACTTAAGGCTCTTCTTCGCTGGCTTCACTGTTCAGGTTGCCTTCTGGGTTTACCTGTAACACAAAGTGGACCAACACACTATAATGTTTGTCTAATGTGCCCTATATTTTAGCAAATATCTCTTGCTGCCTTCATTACACAGCATTATAAAAATCTTAAAAACATCAGGATCGCTTTATATATATATAAATTATGTATCACATTTAAAGGATGAGGTAAATGTAATTATAGAAGTTTTGTATTGAAACAAATCCCATAAAAAGACCAAAACCAACAATGTGTTCCTCTCTCAATATTTTCTGACTTCCTGTCTCTCAACTCCAAGCTATCAAGACGTAAATAATTAAAAACACCTCACAAATACATAATTAATTTTTTACATTTTTTTGTAACAATGCATTAATTCCTCCTGATTGAGCAACGTTTCCTCTCTGGGTTATAGCCTGCAGCAGGACGGTGCACGTGGGACTAAGTTAAAAATAAAGTACAGAGTGTGTGTGTGTGTGTGTGTGTGTGTGTGTGTGTGTGGCTCACACACTGATACACACAGTACTTGTTAATAGGATCAGTTCTGAAATAACGTGAAGCTGCTCTGATTAAGGTTATCTACAGTAAGTAGCTTATATGGCTGTTTCTCAGGAAACCCCTGTACTGTGTTATTTGCACTTCCTAACATTTACACACTCTTTGACTGTGTATATTTGGATCAGCTGTTTGATCTCTGCTTAACCGCCACATGGATCCAGAATACAACATTGAACCTCAGGGGAAAACAGTGGACTGAGAGTTCAAAGTTGATTCAAGAAGAAAATAAAACTTTTGATCGTGTGTTCTCCACATCTATCTGTTTTGTGTCTCCGCCCTGACAAACTTCAATCAGCTGCATGTTTTCACTCAGTGTGCGGTCTGTATTCCCTCCTGGTTTGCTGTCATGCCTTTGTGCTTACTTGGCCTGGTTAGAGGTTTAAGATTAGAGGAGTGTGTGCTCATGGAGTGTGTTTTTGGGGGTATCTGGTTGAAAGAGATGGTGGTGTGTACAGCAGTATGACAGGATGATTCACACAATTGCTACCAACTTTGCTTCACAAATGACCGGTATAGCTGTGATGAAATAGCCTATCGTAGGTTTTCCTGTGTTTGCTATATGGAAAATATTCCCACTTAATTAATAACATTTTTGATTTTGGAGTTTTTTAAGGTCAAAACAAGTCTTATGTGATTCTGTCTTCGACTCAGACCTTCCGACTTGTTTGAAAACTTCTCCCTCTCTTCCGCCCATTGATGGATCCCCTCTCAAAGAGCTGGTAATGATATCTCCAGGGAGGAAGCTGTGTAGTCTTGTGTCTTATGGGGTTTAGTGCTCAGCTGACAGAGGAGCTTTCAGAGCCTACGCTGGTGCTGATGTTTCTGAAATGAAAGTGGCCATTACAACAGCAGATGCAGATATTTAGTATCTTTATTAATGTTACAAGTTACTGCTTTAGCTCTCTATGTATGGAAACAAATGTCAACCTAATAATTGATTTGTTTTTACTGTTGTGACTCGTGATATAATAAACAGTCTGACATACAGTATGTCCTGTTGCTCTTTTTTATATTGATCCAGATTTACATTAATTGCCCCACACATCAAAACAGGTACTAAAATATGGCAAAATCAATTAAAAAGTACAACATATTATGTGCCTTACAGGCTTAGATTTACTTTGATTTGTTCAAAGTGCTAATACTTCAGGACATTTATTTTTCTTTCTATAAACAAAGTTTTTTAGAAAGCTTATGGTCCATTGGTCACCCTTTTAATTTTAGCTCCTTCGTTAGATACTCTGATTTTATCTTCCTTTTATTAAATCCCCCAAAGACACACATTTGGTTTTGCTCAAATGTAAATGTAATTTATGCACATCCTTATAAGTCTAACCATTACAAAGAAAACAATGTTAGGTTGCATTATTCCATATTTTTAGGTTAACAATGGATCAAATGACAATAAATGAGATGGAAGATGTCGCATATTGTCTTCAGTTCGTGGACCCCAACTTTACTGTGTTGGTTCATGCTCACAGCTGTCATCACCGTTGCTTAGCAACAAACAGCAGACAGACAAAGTTAACAAGTAGCTGGTGAACATCGTGGAGCATTTAGCAGCTAAAGATCCAGATATTTCCCTCTGTGGGTTCAGACCAAAATCAGAGCCAGAAGAGTGAATCCTTGTCTTACATTTACAAGTTACCCATTTATCTTTTTAAGCCAATAATATGTCAATGTGTTTACATCTTCTTTTTTGCTGCAAAGTGGGCAGTATTTGTATGTAATCACATGAAGAATAAGATACATGGATTTGATAAAAGAACTTCTAGTATTGGAAAAGTAATTTACTCATCTATCTCTAATTGAATAATTAAATTCAATATATGTACAACTTTAAGTAATAGAAAGCTTATTTTATGCTACATCATTACTAATTCATTAGTAAACAGCCTTATCCATAGCAACAGAGGACTCCCTATTCCACTCAGCTGGGTCTCAGCTCTGTGATAATCCCTCCTAATGCTACCTGTGTGAAATGTATAGAATCCATTGTTACCAAATCAGGCGGGAATAATTGATGAAGTCAAGCCAGTGCCCATTGGGACTCTGCCAGTCTTTATTGCTGATGATGACAAATTATTTAACCTAACAAGGTTACAAGACTTCCCAGAACTTAGACATGCAAGTTAATAATTAGAGTGAAGTTACCTGCAAGCCTGTCACACAACAATCCTTCACCAACACACACACAGATATGCACATTTGGGGGAATGTCTGGTAGCTGGGGAAGAGCAAACAGCTTCCTGACAGACTGGCAGATGAGATGAAAGAAGAAACACAGCCATATAATCCAGCGCTGTAGATACCAATCCATATTGAACTCTAGGTTTACAACCGGGACTAATGCTCTGAAAACAGAGTAGTGTGATAGGAAGCAGCTACATTTCAACATGGGATGCACTGTAATATGCTGATTGATGGGTAAACCAGGTACTGCGATTGTGTGGGAAAGTCAAATAGTTTAATAATTTTGTAGCATTGAGTACCTACTTGGCATGCAAATCAAATGACATATAGTGTATATATATGACATTCCAACATGAATCCCAATGTGTTCAGGGTTGTGTCTTTCCCAATACAATAGCCGTCAAGTTAGTTCACTCTGGAAGTGGTGGACAAACCAACCATCTGTGTAAAATAGTGAGGGTATACTGTATGCGTGAGTCGTGGGAAGTTTTTTGAAACTGTCAAGTGACGTACATTCTACCAAAGTTTAGGGTATGCCTTTATTTAATGCACACCAGTTCATTTAGAGATTTGTGTATGTTATGCTAATAGCAGCTAATGTAGCCTCAAGTCGCTAGCCTATGGGTCTGTAAGCCCAATTCAGGCTTTGCATGGTACTTTTTCTCTCTCAGGTCGGCCTGGTGTGCAATTTACTTCTCTTCTTTAAATGTGCCCATATACAGTATGCCTCCGTGCCTCAGTGTGTGTGTTTGCATGTATCAAAGAGAGTGTGCATCAGTGAGAGTTTAAACTGATTGGTGTTGCCCTGAGGCTGAAAAGTTGCAAACTTTGCTGTGCCAGGGCCGGGCATGGCCTGGAGTTCTGGCCCCATACAGGGCACTAAACGTGCCTGCTGCAGAGATGAGCAGCAGGCTACAGAGTTTGGTAAGCTTAGTTCTTTCTAACTTCACACAACCAGATTCTACATTTCAAACTTGTAGTCTTCAGACCAAACCAACGCTGACTACAAGGATGTCACTGGATTTAATTTATCAAAGTACATTAAATATATTTCTCGCAGCTTCTTCTGGAGCCACAAAAGGCTTTAGAAAAAATGTTTCACATATGCAATAGTACTCTATAAGACCTGTAATCAGACTTTGACATGTAAAATCAATGGAGTTGTACCTTTAAGTCTGAGAAAATAATCTTGAAGATGTAAAGGTGATGTCATCAGGGTTATCTGAGCTTGTGTGTAAAGACTATCAATTAGGCTACAGAAATTCTGCTTTATAAATGTAGTGAACTTTAAAAGATGCTGGCGTTTATCAGGCAGAGAAGTTCTAAATATGTATGCTATTGGTTGCATTTTGGGAAATGTAGCATCCATTGTCTTTGGAGCTAGACTTGCACTAAGGACTAAAGGTCAGGATATCTCAGCCTGTGTGGCATTGATTTTGACCATTCTATTTTCAACCTGTCTCTTGTGAGATTGCCACCTTTATGAAAGAACAATACTAAATCACTGTACTGCGCCTTAAAACCAAATAACCCATCAGCATATGTGTTACTATATCGAGAGTTATATGTAATGAAGGAACATTTTAGATAGATAATAAAACTGTGCTTCAGGAACTTCAGAAGCTGCTTTTGTACTGCTGTCATATCATGTAACCTCTGCATGCTTATTAATTGTTTGTTTTAATCCATATAATTTATAATCCAGAATCATTCAAAATCTTTTGAATCTACATGTTTTTCACTACTTATATCCGATCCATCACAGCGGCGGACTGCCAGCCCGAGGCCCCCACACATATATCTGTCAGCAGGGACGAGATGGATGAGAATCCACCTGCTCCATCACTCCTCTCTTCCACTCACACGCTCCCTATTTTCCTCTCGCTCCCTCCATCACCCATAATTCCATATTCTAATCAGTCATTTTTCTCTCGGGTCTCAATAGCCTTTTTGTACCCTGATGGTGGAGTAATGACAGTCCTGTGTGTATGGGCTTGGTGTTTCAGTATGGAGAGATACATAATAAGGAGTCATTTTCCCCAATGGCATCTGTTTCTGTTGGAATCCTGCTCTGGGTATTTGTAAGATAGTGGGCATTACAAAACAGCACTCATTCTCATTCCTCAGACGCATTACTGTCTTTTGTAGAGAAGGTGAAATGCTTGAAAGAAAGAAAGCTCTGATATCTTTTGGGAGAACTTCTTTCTGGGTAACTCTTTTCTTCTTCTCAGATATGAACAAGCAACAAGTTAATATTCTGCTCAAATCCACTGAAGAAATGTAATAGCTGTTTGCCAAAACCGTTTTGACATTTCAGTAGCTCCAGCCTCTGCAGTGGAACATGTGTTTGAGTTATCAGTTGGAATCCGCAGAGGTGTCTTCTCAATTATTTTATGTATGGTTGTTGGTTTCAGTAAAGAAGATGTCCATAACATTGCCCATAAAAGATAGTTTTGCTTAAGTCTCTTAACCTAAAACCTAAAAATGTCTTTCTTTTTTTAACGATCCCTCAAAAGTTGCTGCTGTCAGGGGAGTGATCCTCCAACACCGAGCGGCCGTCCCTGACCCGCAGAGTAAAACAAAAAAGAAGGAACAAATAAAAATAGAAATATGAAAATTAAATCAAATGAATATGAAGTCTTCATATTGAGCAAACAAATCCCTTTCAGATCAAACTATTCTGATTTATGCTGCCTCAACCCAATCTGCAGCATAAGCATCATTGATGAGCTAAATAAACCTTCATCTATTTCTGATCCTGTGTATTA
Organism: Cottoperca gobio; assembly: GCF_900634415.1. Classification (NCBI taxonomy): domain Eukaryota; kingdom Metazoa; phylum Chordata; class Actinopteri; order Perciformes; family Bovichtidae; genus Cottoperca; species Cottoperca gobio. The sequence continues at coordinate 2,894,779 of NC_041373.1, forward strand.
TGACTCTTTTAGCTTTAATGACCCAAAAATAAATCCAGCTGACTGGAACCTGAAAACACTGGAAGCTAATGTTACATTACGGTCCAAACTAATCACCATTACAATGAATGATATCGACACTGACAAACTTCAAGGACTCATTTGTCAGGTGTAAGTGCTGCTGCTGCTTTAAAACTACAAACTTTTATTTGGTTCATACAAAGACAGGTTGTCCAAATCCTTACACGAGGGAGGACTTTACTCAACACTACAGAACGTTGTAATGCTGCAGTCACCAGGCCTTTAGGTCAGGAACTTGGACAACTGGTTTTACATGGAAAGCATGGCTACTGCCATTGCTGCTTCTTCTACTGCTAAAGTCGTACACTGGGATGTAGAGGTCTTCACAAACCCAAACTGTTGAACTCCAAAAGGTCCCTGATGTGCATAAATACATTTTTAACAGATGTCCTGATCCAATTCCTTTCTTATGCATGTGTAATGATAATCAGAGCCGGTCCCCTTGGATCTGCTTGGGCATTGGAGACATATTGACCTACGTCCAGACCCAGTACTTGTGTTAATACAATGGAACCCTACCTGGACCTAATGAGACTGAATGTAAATGGAACCTGCCTGACACTGGGATGTATTGTTTTACTAGAAACACAAAGTGAAAGTTTAAAACATTATTTCCTGAAAGTCCATACATTTATTCGCCATAATGAATGTTTGGACGCCTCTTCTCACCTCTGTTGTTTCTTCAGCACATGTTCACAGGGAAAATGTGCTGAAGTGGATAATCCAAGGCTCATCCTCTTCTTAGCCACCTGAGGTTAGTAGAGGTGTGTCCAACACACATTTTCAGAAAGCCTTCACAGAGATGTTGTTTAGTATAACTTATTTATTAAACAATACACTCTGCTTGACTTCCAAGAAATAATACCTAAAATCCAAATATAACGGGACATAATGCAATTAAATGCGATCCAATTAATTGATAGGTGAGAGCAAGTTATCACTCCACTGGATTACATTAAAAAAACAAAAGCTCTAAAAGGCTCCAACATGTGCCATATTTATTATTGAAGAAAGATAAAAGTGCCCTCACGCTAAATGGACGACCCCATGAAGACGAGCATTTCTGAATCGTTCACAGATGTAAAAGACCTACAGAAAGGTCACCTTCTTCCTACCCAGAATCCTCACCCACTCATCCCCCCTACAGTGCTGCATTTAGCGATACTGATGACATAATGATGCTTTTGGCATCGCTGTAGGGATGCACTTAAGGGACTGAGACAGTGCCGGAAGAGTATTAAATATGAACGCTGCTGTATTGCTAAAAATAATGACATTCCCATTTACAATATAAAATATCGACGTGTCTGAGAACACACACTGCTCTTACAGGCATTAACAGTACTGTACATACTGTAATTGTGCTGTTCAAGTCACTTTATAGGTTTCAAGGAATATATAATAGAACATTTTGTTCAGGAAGACAAAGCCTAAGGCTTACAGAAACGTGGACCGTGTATGAATTTATAGAATCTGTAAAGAGAAAAGAAGGTAGGTTGCTTTTACCAATATGATTCACTCAGAATCTCTTGAGCACTTTGTCCTCTACCTTTTTCACACTTTATTCCTATTTGTCACTTTTTATGTTCCATCCTTTCTGAATAATTACTAAATCTCCACAGGCTTCCTGTGTTCTCTATCAGTCTGGGTCTTACTGGATGGGATTTTTTTTCCCATCCTCTCTATCAGTTCAATAGTTTCCCATTTTATAAGGTTAGCGCTGACGTAGATTGAAAAACATTGCAGCAGCTCTCCAAATCCAATTGAGTGTGTCCATCTTTTTCAACCCTTATGCACAAGCAGAAAGGGATTCATAATGCCTGATGCTTTTATCTCTGCCAGAGTTTTACCATAACTGAAATGTTACGTGTTATGCCTCTCTAAATGCACATCCACTCAGGTGTTATCTACCTTTCCTTTCTCTTTATCCAATCCACCTGACTTCGCCTGCTCCCTCGAGGCGCTGTCGGCTCTGCGAGGAACAAAGTATGTAAAAATTGGAGACCCGCTTTTTACGGTTCTGTTTTTTGACATTTTGCACTGGCCCTAACAAGCTCTTTTCACAATCAAAATTACTTTACTATGCATGTCAACTTTAATATTTATTCAGTAAGATGTTGCAGACAATAAACTCCAGCAGAAACTCCGATAGACCTTTCTAGTGGTTACGCTGAAGCTGCTGTGTTTTGTCATCGTGTGGCCTTTTCAGGGCAGGAAAGCAATATTCTGCTTGATTAAGATGTAGATATCTGCTGCACTAATCAGCACACTATCCTCAAATCTCTCTGTCCCTACTCCTCCTATTCTCCCGCTCCATCTTTGTTCATTCTAATGATGCCCAACGTGAACTTCTCCTCTTACCTCCCCTTTCATTTGAGCTCAGTCCATTATGGCACATAGTGAGTTAATGAACAGCAAATGGGAGTGGAGAATGGTATTAATCATCTCTGGGCATGCCGTGTGCTTCATTATCATTCAGCTGTCATTGAGGAGTAACCTTTCTGCTTCCACCACCTCGTCCCCTGAACATTACCTGATGCCTGTGAGTGCTTTCACCATCCCAGCGGTCAGAATATTTCTGGAACATTAAAGAACGTTTAACAGGAAAGTCAAGGAATCTGCTACTTTGTCTTGGGAAGTCTGAAGAAATATCGTGCAATCTTACAATTAGTATCTTTACAGGAAGGTACCACAATGTACAGTTTCTATACACAGTTTTCATGTAAAAAGACGCCCATCATGGGGCCAAAAATAACAAGCTGCCCTCTTTGTACATCTTTCTTTTCTTTTGCCTCCATGCTGGCGATAGTCGTGGCCGGAGGCATAATGTTTTCAAGTTGTCCGTCCGTCCGTCCGTCCGTCCGTCCGTCCCTTTCTCAGGAACGCTTTGAGAGATTTCCTTTACATTTGGCACATACGTCCCATTGGACTTAACGTTGGAACAGATTAGAATTCGGTATTCAAAGTTCACTGTCACCTAATATAAATATGTTTTTGGTTTCAAACATTTCAAACAAACGTCTAATAGGATAAATGATAAAGTTATGGCATTTTATATCAATAAGGTCAAAGGTCAACTTTACTGTGACTTCACAATGTTCTGAAAAAACACTTTTCTGCCTTTTTCCACGGCATAACTCAGTAACAGAAGGTTACGTTTCTGTGACCATATTTCACATTTAGTCGGATACTGAATTGGTGACACTAATCGTGGGAGTCCACCTTGAAACTGTGCTGATTGTAGAGATGTTTCTGTGCTGCCGGGTTAAAGATGTGTGTGAAACATCCATATTTAAGAATGTGTAGCTTCTTTGCAGCAACATCCATATTTCAAGCATTGTCTTCTGTCATGGCTGCAACTGCGTGTTCTATCAGAATCAGCTTTATTAGCCAGGCTTGTGAATTGTCCCTTCCTAAAGAGAGCTTCAGTGTTGTGAGTCCATCGATTTGGACCCCAATGTACTTGTATGAGTCCATCCGCTTCACTTCGTCCCCCTGGGTGAGAAGCAGGGTGGGGGTCCTCCTGTTCCTCTGGAAGTCCACCACCAGCTCTTTGGTTTAGCTGATATTGAGCTTCAGGTAATTGTCGTTGCACCATGTGATACAGCAATGCATCAGTCTTCTGTACTCCTTTGTAAAGAGAGTCACCAAGTGAAGACAGCATGTTTAACACTGGAAATTATCACACATCATACATGTCAACATAGTGATAACTTCCATTTTTGCCAAAACATACACTCAAGTCTTTGGCAACTTCACCGGTTTCTAGTTTCTGCATTAAATTCTACTGTCTGGGTTTTAACCATGTCCTTTACATGCAGGATGTGACAAATATTAACTGTTTTCATCCAAAATGAAGACTTGAAAATCCCCAGAGCTGCACCCATTTGTGTTGGGGCATGTCTAAATGCAGCTTTAACAAACAAGGATCAGTTTTCATTTCTAGTAGCATTGTTGACCCAGCTTACATCTTCACATTTTATTAAACCAAAGCCAACGACAATGTCAGCGCACTGACCACACCCTGTGCACTTCTACACCCTTAAAGCCTGCAGCATGTTGAGAACTTGATGGAGGAAATGATGTGAAGTTAAAGCAGTTTAGCATGATCACAGCATGATGTGAGATAAAACAGAGGTGTAACTTGGTGGTTGAGATGTGAGTTTTTTTTTATTCCACACTTGTAGTAGCTGAGGGTAGAGCTGACTTATAATCGATAGCCAAGGATGTTACCTGTCTAGGAGGACCGCTCTCACTCGCAGCACCAAGGTCCTTTTAGAGCTGAATTTAATACTCACTCCTCAGTGTGTCTGCATCTGCGTGTGTGTGAATGAAACCTGCACTCCCTTATGTGTGTCTTAATGTAGCCCGCCAGCTCTCCATCTCCAGGAGGGGAGGTGAAGGACGGGGTCGGGTAAAGAGCGAGGGGCCTCTGGTGGACGTGATCCCGCTGCTAATGACGGTCGGGTAGACTCATGGCAGTCTGAAATCTATAGTCCTGTCCTGCTCTAGCTCCTGTCCTTGGTTGGCTTTCACCCCAACATCCCATAACTCCATTTCTTTGGCATTCTTTTTGTCTTTTTGTTGGTTGTTCTAACTGATCCTGTCTCTTTCTACATCTGGCCAACACTGCTTTTCTATATATGCCAACCCACTTTATGACTTGGATGAAGAAGCATTTTGGGAAATGTAGACTCCTGTCTTTATTGAGCTTGACGTATACGAGGGACTAATAGTCCGGTTATTGCAGGCTCTGATGCCCCAATTTTGACCATTCTTATTTTACTGTATCTCTTTGCCCGACCCTAAACTTTATAAAAGCGCAATAATAAATCAGTGGATTAGCCTTTTAATATGTTTAGGTTTGAACAAGGATTCCAAATAATAACAAATTCAGCAGAGTCTATACAATTGTGTTTTCCTAAGATATAAAAGCCTCAATATTCTTTCATTTTCTTTGACGTTTTTTTCTCTCTCAATTGTTTTTTTTCATGTCTTGTTTGTCATATATCTATTGTGTTAATAGTGGTGATATGGTAACTGTATGATTTACTGTACACTGTTTATGTTTGGACACCTAACAATGGGCGATGACGGGATCCAACAGACATAAATCAATCAATGATGAAAGTTCTTTCCAAGAACAAACTTTGGCCCTTTGCTTCTTAAACCAATATGAATGAGAAGTACTTATAAAGTAATACAAAAAAAATGGAAACTTAAAAATCTAAAATTTCATGAAAACAGAGTGAAGGTCATGTGATATTATTGAAAGCTACAGGACCGTTAAAAGGACCTTTTAGTGAAACAATATTTTACCCTCCAAATTACTGATATCATTCTGTGTTACCTGCAAATAGTGAAGCGCTTTGTAAACTTTGTTACAACCGCAAGAAGGAAAATCTGTATTTGCTTGATCATAGAATGTTTTAACAAGCATTTTGTTTTCAATCATTCTTCAGGACAGGCAGGTTTTTAAGCAGGAGCTGAGTGTGAGACATCCATTTGCACTTGATCCTGCCATGTATTTCAAAATAACACAATGGCCAAGATGGCAATGTCATTGTGTTCAGAGCAACACGCGCCAGATCAGGCCAGGTTAGAGCACAATATGCAGAGAACTGGCCCATATACCCAGTAAACACACTTCAACATGACAGGTGAACGATGCCATGGTGTTACCTTGAGTCTGAGGTTTCATCCCACCTGCTGAGATCACAAACAATCTGGGATTGTTGTTCTGTCGTCTCCTCCTGGAAACGATAAGAGAATACGTAAGCGCAGACATGTATCACTAATGACACATGTAGTACGGCTTTTCATCCTCCTCTTCCTCCCCTCCATCATAACTTGAATTATTTTACAACAAAATGGAGGCTTTTTTCCTGTCACTGTCATTTCTGCATTTTGCATTTCCAGAACAGCGATACAAAGTGGATAACTAGTCCTTTGAGAGGTAAACAGCTAGAACAAGCTTATGCTATGTTATGATGACAGGAATTCATTTCACATGGGAGAAAAACCATCTGGCTAAAAGGAAATCTATCATGGGCAAGATCCCAAAATCGAGCGCACCCCCACACTGCTTTGCTTTCTGTGCTGTTCTTCACACTCTCTGTGCAGTATACTGTGCATGTGAAGTGTCAGCAGTTTGCAGAATATACAGTCCCCCTTTATAAAGGAAGGCTTGAAGATCACAGGGATGTTCCCTGCTCCTTGATGTTTGCTTAGTTCTGCCCTTTTTTCCCCTCAATACTAAAGTCAGCTTTGCCTCACACAGTTTACCGCAGTCTTCTCCCACTTCAGTAGTTTGGATTACTTAGCTCTGAAATACGACGAGGTTGCAGTTCTGTTATAAAATGTTGAACAAAATAAAAGATCCTTACTGGCTGTAATTATACTCAAAATAAATAAAAGTGCATGGTTAGTTATGTTTATTACAGAAGCCTTGTTAATAGGCTTATATTCTGTGATGACGTAAGTCATAGGATCTTTTGTTTGAATAATACTACTGAGATTTGATTTACTGTATATCCGCAGTGAACTGCTGTACACAGTGTATAGCGTCTGCAGTCCTTCCCAGAATAACACAGCGCAGCCTGGATGTCAAAAGGGAAAGCCATATGGGTACTATCTCTGGGCTGTGCATCAACCCACACTCTTTACTGGAACTATGTTTAGCTATGGAATATACATGTGCTCTCTCAGATACATTAAGCAGGATGTTACGAAAGCCAAATAATAAAGCTGCAGCTAGAAAAATAAAATAAAATCTGTTTCTGCTGTCATTTATCCATGGCATGCCCCCCTCATTTTTTCTAAATCCTATTTTTGTTCCCCTAACTTTTATAGTTTCAGTTTGAGTGTGAAAGTTGAAAAAAACAACTTGTTTATCAATAAATGTTGTATTTAGGGTTAATATTCTGCCAAAAAGACGCTTTTAGCATATACACCACCACCCACATTTCTACACTTCTGTATTGTGTATTAAAAGGACATTGCCGTTTCTTACAGATAATATCTTATCTGCATTGTTTCGGCCATCCTCCCTATTTGTAACTTTGTACTCGTCATGGTAAATTCTCAGAGTGTCTGCTAAAGGACATTGTAATGTAAAAATATTTATCTTGATAATATTTTTGTCTTAATAATCTGATTCTATGAAGTAGCTACTAGTTATGGAGGTCTAAAAAAAAAGTCTGTATTAACTTTAAGTACTAGAAAATAGTGAGTATTCACCTTCCTGTGGGGGAAGACTGAGTAAGTATGCATAGTTATTGCTCCATCAGCGGTCACTCGGCTCATCGCGTGTGTTAGAGATGAATCCACTGCAGGTTGTGACTGACCAGTTCGCTTGTGTAAGGGGAGAGAGAGGGAACTCGAGATCCGATATAAGTGTTTTGTATTTAAAGATGATTTATTCAGCCAATTTACTATAACTAATAAATAAAAATAAGAAAAATTTTATTCTCACTTGTATAGCCCCTCCAATGGGGCCTGGTTAGTCACTCCCCCACTACGACGGCCCTGACCACAGCAATAGCACTCTCTCAGTTAACATAAACATACGTCTTTTTAGGCATTTCAACAGTAGCAGCAGCAGAAGGTTTCTCTAAACGTTCCTAACACATCCCCCATCCAATGGCGCACTACTACCACACACACACGAGTCAACTCTCTTTTATCTCTGAGAAAGTTTCCAGAGTCCAAAAGGCCACCGTGTACTTTTCCTTCTCCCTTGCTTTATCTCCCCCTCTCTCCCTTCTCTCTCTCTGCAGTGGCCAAAATGTAATCTGTTTGTGTCTCCTCTATTGAGCACCTGAGCTTGTCAGCCCGTGAACACGAAGTGGCTTCACCTTGTCAGTGCTGATCATCCCCGCTCTGTCTCTGGCTGTTTGGCAGCCAGTCAGCCTTGGCCAAAAACGCTACGGAGACCGGTTAAAGAGCTCCTGCTTGGCCGCCACGGCTCAATCGCCACCTCGACCACAGAGAGATCTTTATGCCCACTCTCTACCAGGAGGAAAGCAAAGAGAAGATTAACCCTCCCCAACCCCCACATTACACCACAACAACACAAAAACACGCCAACACACGCACGCATGCACGACACACACCACACACACACACACACACACACACATGGTAAACGATTGGGAACATGAGCTTCTCTTTTAATATATTTGTGTTCTGCCTGGATGTGGCTAATGAATAGTTAATGAAAATTTAATTGACCTCCAAAGAGAATTTTATTAATGACGGGGTGACATGCAAGGCTATGCCTCAATGGACTGAAGGAGTCACAGCTCTGAAAGAAGCCTATTAATTGAATATTTACTCTGCATAGACTGGACTACAATTACTTGAAGAGATTTTAATGAATTAATCACTTAGGCGGGGAGGGAAAAAAAGTAATTTGGGTCCTCGCTCCTCTGTTCCTGCCATTTGAACAGTGCTTAGAAACAGGTTATATGTTGCAAACTAATGCACAGGGAATCTATCAGCACTGTGAAATGTGTGCGTTCCTCACATTGGGAACGCGGGGTTCTCTCCTGCTTTGTTCTTGGGCTTTGAAGTCAAGTCTGTGCAGAAAAAGCATTGTGAACATGTCAGGTGGTGTATTCGATAAAAATTGATATTTAGTAAATATGGTTTGTGTAAATGGAATTCTGAGTCAGTTGTTGAAAGTTTGAACATATTTTGGTTGTTAAACAAAATCCAAAAGCTCTGACAATCTGTGAGCCTTGAACACCGGGGTTGCTTCTACCTCAGCTGCTGTCTGTTTATCTTTCTACTGTTCATGAAAAGCTTCTTCCTGTAGTCCTGATACAACCAGATGAGGACAATTTAACAAGCGTGTGGTGTGTGTGTGTGTGGTGTGTGTGTGTGTGTGCTATTGGAACCCGAATCTGCCTAATTACAGTGAGTGTAGGTTTAGAACAACAAACAGCAGGCTCTTGGATGGCAGCTGTATTTCACTCGGGGAGGGAATACCACTTTCTAGGTTTGCCCAGCTGGCCGGTCCGGCCAACCAATCAGATGTCAGACAGCCCAGCCAGTCAGTAGCTAGCTCTTTCTGTGCATGGCTTATATCTGTTTTTGATAGCAGGTGTGTGGTATCACTCAGTGAGTGTACCTGTGTGTGAAGCTTCTGCAGGCCAATGCAGCCTATCGCTGCTGGTGTTGGGTTTTTCCAGATTGGTCATGCAGATTTCGCAGGGAGGTGAAGGGCTCCTGGACACATATTAATATATTCTGGCTATAATTCACTGAAGCAGGTGCACTGTAACCTGTGTCCAGTGGGGGTTTCACACTACTCATTTTTACTTGTCACAAGGTTTGCAAAAGTAGTGAGTTGGATGGGAGAGTTCTGTAACACAATTTAATTTATTTAATCCATTTCAATTACTGAAGGACAACAATCATCTTGACCTCTAAATTTGAACAGATACTGTAAAATCCGTGAGAGAAGGCGCACAGGGCGTCAGATGGTTAACAGGATAGAGCCACATGATGTATTCGTCTTTTTTATTTTATTTAAAAGAAACAATCTTGCCAAGCTGCAACTATTATTGTATGAATTGTTAGTTGTTTGAATTTACTGCTGTTCTTGTTTACATCATACTATAATGACGTGTGTGTGTGTGTGTGTTTGTGTGTGAGTTGTGCGTGTGGTCTAAGTTCTATTATCTCACCAACTCTCAGACGATACAACTTCACTGTGTGGCACTGCCCTCCCTCGGGTCCTCAGCAACACCACTCAGCAAGTGTGGAGTTATTTGGATCAGCTGTTCTGTAGAAAAACTGCAAAAAGCCGTCCTGCTTGTTCTGACTTTTGGTTATTTTAACGCGCATCAAAATGTGTGTGTGTGTTAAAAAGGTTAGAGTTGTATCCGTACCATTGCGGTACGGGTGCCTGGAATGGCCGTGCAGCCCGTGCAGCACAGTGCAGCACGTGCAGCAGCGAGAGACCATCAGGGGGAAAGCGAGAAATATATAAAAATCTATTATATTTTATTATTCCCATGCATGCTGCGCAGATTAATCTCAGTCACGCGTCTCTCTGGCGTAAACCAAGCCTCATCTCTCCGCTCTCAGCTGCACAGTCCCGCTCTAAACTGGGGTCTGTAGCTGTAAAACTCTGGAACAAAAAACAAGGAAAATAACAAGGCTGCCCAAATTATTGTTTCTGTATGTTGCACTTATGTTGCACTTCAAACTGGTTTTTTGAAGACAATGTTCACTTATACGATTGTACCTATTGAAGCTCTATGCCACTTACAAGATTCTGCGGTCGGAGTGTATCTCCATGATTGTTTGCACTTTTTGTACGTCGCTTTGGACAAAAGCGTCAGCTAAATTAAATGTAATAATGTAATGTAAATTACAGAACAAATGTACCGATAACATTACATTCACCATCTCTTTCTGAATCTTTCAAAATATCTCTTCTAATTCTGAAAAAGCATCATCCCAAGAGCATGTGGTTGAAGTATTATTTAATCTATCCAGGTATTCACCCCTCTTCTATAGGACGCCGTAAGTTTCGGGCATGTTTCACCGTAACACAAATTCACTATGTGATGCTGACAGAATATTATTAAGAGAATGTGTCTGTTTCTTGAATGAGAGGGTAGAGTAGAAATGCAGGAAAATGTTTTAAATTGCAATGTTTCTTTCTGTGGGACGGCCACCAGACACCCCGCTATTATGTATCTTTCCAAGTTTGCTTTCCCATTTTAAAACTGTGACCAGACGCGCCATCATGAGGAGGATACTTTTTATCCTAGATTTAAAGAAAACATTTGTGTATATCTGGAGGATATATCAAAATGCTACCCAAGAAACTAAATTATCAAAAGGAAGGTGTTCATAAGCCCAGAGAGACGTCCCAGTGGGTCAATTACCCCCCAGAGAATAATAGCTTGGGGAAATGTCCGGCCTCTGGGCCCTTAGCTTTTGAAAATGTGGCCCCGAACAAAATAGTTAAATAAGCCCTGGTCCATGGTGTCGGCCAGTCTGAAATTTGACTTTCTTTCAAACCTGAGGCATACACATTTAATGGGGCTATGAATTATTTGGGCCATAAATAAAATATTTCATGGCAGGCTTGGCACTCATGATGCGTAGACATGCGCATATAACTCATTCCAAACCCAAGAAGAAGAAAAGCGGCCACGAGCACATCCCGAACTTGGCACGCTATAAGTATAGATTATAGTAAAATCAATATTTTAGGGTTTGAAAAAACAAAACATTTGACGTGTGATTTTCATTAATTGTTTTCTGTGTGTATGGACCAAATGATTTTACGAGAAAGTAAGTGAATGTAATGGTTCATAATGAAATAATCTTTAGTTGCAGCTGTGATTTAGTACTGAATGAAACACCATATTAGGTTCCCTGTGTAAAAATGGCTATCGGTTTTGTAACGTCTCAAACACCATTTCTTGTGATGAAACTTGTCGGGACTTTCAAGTTGGTTCAAAACATGGCCATTGGATCTAGAATACCTCTGTTGTGAGTGTGACAGGGTCACATTCAAACTCAAGTCATGGACAAATGTTGCTGCTGTGACACATAAGAGTCAATGGTGACAAGTTAAGTCTGCAAACACAAGTGATGTCAGTTACAAAGGTGGCGCGATGCATTCAATGGTGAATATTCAATTAGCAAATTCTCGATTCCAATTAATTAGACACAAGTTTGGGTTGGCTGAAAACTGCGAGGTTGGCAGCATTACAAGAAGGGAGCGGGCCACATGTATGCAAACTGCAATTACCATCTTCTGACTGAGGCCGTTCTCACTTCTCAAGCCGGGTGATTGCTCTAATTGCCTCAGCGATGCAGCGGCCTTGAAACTGAGGGATTCTTTCATGTCTCAGCTCCACAGAAGCTGGACGTGGAACAGCGAGTTCGAGCCAGCATCCGAGGCATATCCATCTGTGATTTTGAATCTCAATTACAAACGCCAACAGGGGACAGAAGAAAGAGAAAAGAGAAGGAGATGGGTGTGGGTGTGGGAGGGGCAGATAGGTGCACGTGGCCCCGATAGCATCAAAACATTGCTCGAACAAAAGTATACAAAGTGTTATATTTTCTTGGTGTGTAATGATAATCCTTGTTGTACCAATTCAAAAAACATCCTACTGATCATGGGTTCAATAGAAAAAAAGGTGAAAACTGTAATTCCCAAATTCCTAAATCCTGAAGAAAAACGTCTATGTTTAAGCTTGTTTGTTCTATTTGTAGTTCAAACACAACCCAAAACAGAAAGATATCTGACCAAATACATGAACAACAAGCAGCTGTTGGCGAAAGATGGTAGTGTTTCATGAAGTGGCTTTTTTTTGGGAATATACAAGAGAAAGGTAATTAATTACTTAGATTGAGTACTCTAAAAAGAACTGTGGATCCATCAGAAAATTGTCCAAGTCCAGCATCAACGTGAGGGACCTGTATTTCTTCACGAAAGTGCAGAACAACTTTCCAACTTTTGACATTACAGGACTGTCTCAGAAAATTAGAATATGTGATAAAGTTCTTTATTTTGGTTTGCAATTAAAAAACAAAAAAATGTCATGCATTCGGATTCATACAAATCAACATGAAATATTGCAAGCCTTTTATTATTTTAATATTGTGATTATGCTTACAGCTTAAAAAACTCAAAATCCTTCTCAAAAAATTAGAATAGTTCCTCAGACCAAGTAAAAAAGATTTATAACAGCAAACAAAATCAAACATTTGAAAATGTCCATTAATGCACTCAGTACTTGGTTGGGAATCCTTGCACGGATTACTGCATCCTGCGGGCGTGGCATGGAGGCAATCACGCCTGTGGCATTGCTGAGGTGTTATGGATGCCCAGGAGCTTCAATAGGGCCTTTAGCTCATTAGCATGTTGGGTCTGGTGTTTTCAGCTTCTTCTTCACAATACCCCACATATTCTCTATGGGGTTCAGGTCAGGGGAATTGGCAGGTCAATCGAGGACATAATGCATGGTCAGTACACCAGTTACTGGTGGTTTTGGCACTGTGGGCAGGTGCCAGATCATGCTGGAAAATGAATCCTCATCTCCATAGGTTTCAGCAACGGAAGCATGTAGTGCTCTAAAATCTCTGGTACACAGCTGCATTTACTCGGGTGTGATTGAAACACAGTGGACCAACACCAGCAGCTGACATGGCTCCCCAAACCATCGCTGACTGTGGGAACTTCACACTGGATTTCAAGCAACTTGAATTTTGCTCCTCTCCAGACCTTTCTCCAGACTCTGGCGCCTTGACTTCCAAATGAAATACAAAACTTGCTTTCGTCTGAAAAGAGGACTTTGGACCACTCTGCAACTGTCCCGTGCTCTTTTCCATAGCCCAAGTCAGACGCTTCTTCCGTTGTCTTGAGTTCAGAAGTGGGCTTGACCATGGGAATAAGGCTTGTAGCCCATTTCCGGACACGTCTGTGAACGTGGCTTTTGATACCTGGACTCCAGCTTCAGTCCACTGTCTTTGAAGCTCCCCCAAATTCTGGAAGCGACTCTCTCTCCAATGCTGTTAAGGCTGCGGTCATCTTTCTTGGTTGTGCAGCGTTTCCTGCACATTTCCCCCTTCCAACAGACCTTTTGTGGATGTGCTTTGAAACTGCACTCTGTGAACAGCTTGTCTTTGAGACATTTCTTTTGTGTCTTACCCTCCTGATGGAGGGTGTGTCAATGATGGTCCTCTGGACAGCAGTCAGATCAGCAGTCTTTCCCATACTTGTGATTTAGTTTACTGAACCAAGCTGAGTGTTTTTCAAGGTCAGGAAAACCCTTGCAGGTTGTTTCGAGTTAATTAGACGATTCAAGTGATTAGTTGTTGAACACCCCTAATATACTTTTTCATGATATTCTAAATTTAGAGATAGGATATTTGAGTTTTCTTAAGCTGTATGCCATAATCAGCAATATTAAAATAATAAAAGGCTTGCAATATTTCAGTTGATTTGTAATGAATCCAGAATGTATGACATTTTTGTTTTTTAATTGCATTACAGAAAATAAAGAACATTATCAAATATTCTAATTTTCTGAGACAGTCCTGTATAGTATCACTTTTGGAAGACAAATTTATTTTGACCTCCAAATTGGAAAGTCTGGACAGGATGCACACACTAAGTTAGCAAAATAAACATCATAATATAAGAAGTGGACGTAGTCATCATGACGTCACCCATTGGTTTGGGACTACGGTATATTACTGAGGTAACAAATAAGAAGCGGAGTAAATTTATCATAGACTTAAGGCTCTTCTCGCTGGCTTCACTGTTCAGGTTGCCTTCGGGTTTACCTGTAACACAAAGTGGACCAACACATATAATGTTTGTCTAATGTGCCCTATATTTTAGCAAATATCTCTTGCTGCCTTCATTACACAGCATTATAAAAATCTTAAAAACATCAGGATCGCTTTATATATATATAATATGTATTCACATTTAAAGGATGAGGTAAATGTAATTATAGAAGTTTTGTATGAAACAAATCCCATAAAAAGACAAAACCAACAATGTGTTCCTCTCTCAATATTTTCTGACTCCTGGTCTCTCAACTCCAAGCTATCAAGACGTAAATAATTAAAAACACCTCACAAATACATATTAATTTTTTACATTTTTTGTAACACATGCATTAATTCCTCCTGATTGAGCAACGTTTCCTCTCTGGGTTATAGCCTGCAGCAGGACGGTGCACGTGGGACTAAGTTAAATAAAGTAAAGAGGTGTGTGTGTGTGTGTGTGTGTGTGTGTGTGTGTGGCTCACACACTGATACACACAGTACTTGTTAATAGGATCAGTTCTGAATAACGTGAAGCTGCTCTGATTAGGTATCTACAGTAAGAGCTTTATGTGGGTTTCTCGAAAACCCCTGTACTGTGTTATTTGCACTTAACATTTACACACTCTTTGACGGTATATTTGGATCAGCTGTTGATCTCTGCTTAACCGCCACATGGATCCAGAATACAACATTGAACCTCAGGGGAAAACAGTGGACTGAGAGTTCAAAGTTGATTCAAGAAAAAATAAAACTTTGATCGTGTGTTCTCACATCTATCTGTTTTGTGTCTCCGCCCTGACAAACTTCAATCAGCTGCATGTTTTCACTCAGTGTGCGGTCTGTATTCCCTCCTGGTTTGCTGTCATGCCTTTGTGCTTATTGGCCTGGTTAGAGGTTTAAGATTAGAGGAGTGTGTGCTCATGGAGTGTGTTTTTGGGGGTATCTGGTTGAAAGAGATGGTGGTGTGTTACAGCAGTATGACACGGATGATTCACACAATTGCTACCAACTTTGCTTCACAAATGACCGGTATAGCTGTGATGAAATAGCCTATCGGAGGTTTTCCTGTGTTTGCTATATGGAAAATATTCCCACTTAATTAATAACATTTTGATTTTGGAGTTTTTTAAGGTCCAAACAAGTCTTATGTGATTCTGTCTTCGACTCAGACCTTCACTGTTTTGAAAACTTCTCCCTCTCTTCCGCCCTTGATGGATCCCCTCTCAAAAGAGCTGGTAATGATATCTCCAGGGAGGGAAGCTGTGTAGTCTTGTGTCTTATGGGGTTTAGTGCTCAGCTCGACAGAGGAGCTTTCAGAGCCTACGCTGGTGCTGATGTTTCTGAAAGAAAGTGGCCATTACCACAGCAGATGCAGATATTTAGTATCTTATTAATGTTACAAGTTACTGCTTTAGCTCTCTATGTATGGAACAAATGTCAACCTAATAATTGATTTGTTTTACGTTGTGACTCGTGATATAATAAACAGTCTGACATACAGTATGTCCTGTTGCTCTTTTTATATTGATCCAGATTTACATTAATTGCCCACACACATCAAAACAGGTACTAAAATATGGCAAAATCAATTAAAAAGTACAACATTTATGTGCCTTACAGGCTTAGATTTACTTGATTTGTTCAAAGTGCTAATACTTCAGGACATTTATTTTCTTTCTATAAACAAAGTTTTTATAAAGCTTATGGTCCATGGTCACCCTTTTTATTTAGCTCTTCGTTAGATACTCTGATTTTATCTTCCTTTTATTAAATCCCCCAAAGACAAACATTTGGTGTTTGCTCAAATGTAAATGTAATTTATGCACATCCTTATAAGTCTAACCATTACAAAGAAACAATTGAGGTTGCATTATTCCATATTTTTAGGTTAACAATGGATCAAATGACAATATGAGATGGAAGATGTCGCATATTGTCTTCAGTTCGGGACCCCAACTTACTGTGTTGGTTCATGCTCAACAGCTGTCATCACCGTTGCTTGCAACAAACAGCAGACAGACAAAGTTAACAGTAGCTGGTGAACATCGTGGAGCATTTAGCAGCAAAGATCCAGATATTTCCCTCTGTGGGTTCAGACCAAAATCAGAGCCAGAAGAGTGAATCCTTGTCTTACATTTACAAGTTACCCATTTATCTTTTTAAGCCAATAATATGTCAATGGTGTTACATCTTCTTTTTTGCTGCAAAGTGGGGTATTTGTATGTAATCACATGAAGAATAAGATACATGGATTTGATAAAAGAACTTCTAGTATTGGAAAAGTAATTTATCATCTATCTCTAATTGAATAATTAAATTCAATATATGTACAACTTAAGTAATAGAAAGAGTTATTTTATGCTACATCATTACTAATTCATTAGTAAACAGCCTATACCATAGCAACAGAGGACTCCCTATTCACCTCAGCTGGGTTCAGCTCTGTGATAATCCCTCCTAATGCTACCTGTGTGAAATGTATAGAATCCATTGTTACCAAATCAGGCGGGAATAATTGATGAAGTCAAGCCAGTGCCCATGGGACTCTGCCAGTCTTTATTGCTGATGATGACAAATTATTTAACCTAACAAGGTTACAAGACTTCCCAGAACTTAGACATGCAAGTTAATAATTAGAGTGAAGTTACCTGCAAGTGTCACACAACAATCCTTCACCAACACACACACAGATATGCACATTGGGGGAATGTCTGGTAGCTGGGGAAGAGCAAACAGCTTTCTGACAGACTGGCAGATGAGATGAAAGAAGAAGAAACACAGCCATATATCCAGCGCTGTAGATACCAATCCATATGAACTCTAGGTTTACAACCGGGACTAATGCTTGAAAACAGAGTAGTGTGATAGGAAGCAGCTACATTAACATGGGATGCACTGTATATGCTGATTGATGGGTAAACCAGGTACTGCGATTGTGTGGGAAGTCAAATAGTTTAATAATTTTGTAGCATTGAGTACTACTTGGCATGCAAATCAAATGACATATAGTGTATATAATGACATTCCAACATGAATCCCAATGTGTTCAGGGTTGTGTCTTTCCCAATACAATAGCCGTCAAGTTAGTTCACTCTGGAAGTGGTGGACAAACCAACCCTCTGGGTAAAATAGTGAGGGTTACTGTATGCGTGAGTGTGGGAAGTTTTTTGAAACTGGCAAGTGACGTACATTTACCAAAGTTTAGGGTATGCCTTTATTTAATGCACACCAGTTCATTTAGAGATTTGTGTATGTTATGCTAATAGCAGCTATGTAGCCTCAAGTCGCTAGCCTATGGGTCTGTAAGCCCAATTCAGGCTTGCATGGTACTTTCTTTCAGGTCGGCCTGGTGTGCAATTTACTTCTCTTCTTTAAATGTGCCCATATACAGTATGCCTCCGTGCCTCAGTGTGTGTGTTGCATGTATCAAAGAGAGTGTGCATCAGTGAGAGTTTAAACTGATTGGTGTTGCCCTGAGGCTGAAAAGTTGCAAACTTTGCTGTGCCAGGGCCGGGCATGGCTGGAGTTCGGCCCCAACAGGGCACTAAACGTGCGCTGCAGAGATGAGCAGCAGGCTACAGAGTTTGGTAAGTTAGTTCTTTCTACTTCACACAACCAGATTCTACATTTCAAACTGTGAGTCTTCAGACCAAACCAACGCTGAACAAGGATGTCACTGGATTTAATTTATCAAAGTACATAAATATATCTCGCAGCTCTTCTGGAGCCACAAAGGCTTTAGAAAAAATGTTTCACATATGCAATAGTACTCATAAGACCTGTAATCAGACTTTGACATGTAAAATCAATGGAGTTGTACCTTTAAGTCTGAGAAAATAATCTTGAAGATGTAAAGGTGAGTCACTCAGGGTTATCTGAGTTGTGTGTAAAGACTATCAATTAGGCTACAGAAATTCTGCTTTATAAATGTAGTGAACTTTAAAAGATGCTGGCGTTTATCAGGCAGAGAAGTTCAAATATGTATGCTTTGGTTGCATTTTGGGAAATGTAGCACCATTGTTTGGAGCTAGACTGCACTAAGGACTAAAGGTCAGGATATCTCAGCCTGTGTGGCATTGATTTTGACCATTCTATTTTAACCTGTCTCTTGTGAGATTGCCACCTTTATGAAAGAACAATATAAATCACTGTACTGCGCCTTAAAACCAAATAACCCATCAGCACATGTGTTACTATATCGAGAGTTATATGTAATGAAGGAACATTTTAGATAGATAAAAACTGTGCTTCAGGAACTTCAGAAGCTGCTTTTGTACTGCTGTCATATCATGTAACCTTGCATGCTTATTATGTTTGTTTTAATCCATATAATTTATAATCCAGAATCATTCAAATCTTTTGAATCTACATGTTTTTCACTACTTATATCCGATCCATCACAGCGGCGGACTGCCAGCCCGAGGCCCCCCACATATATTGTCAGCAGGGACGAGATGGATGAGAATCCACCTGCTCCATCACTCCTCTCTTCCACTCACACGCTCCTATTTTCCTCTCGCTCCTCCATCACCCATAATTCCATATTCTAATCAGTCATTTTCCTCGGGTCTCAATAGCCTTTTTGTACCCTGATGGTGGAGTAATGACAGTCCTGTGTGTATGGGCTTGGTGTTCAGTATGGAGAGATACATAATAAGGAGTCATTTTCCCAATGGCATCTGTTTCTGTTGGAATCTGCTCTGGGTATTTGTAAGATAGTGGGCATTACAAAACAGCACTCATTTCATTCTCAGACGCATTACTGTTTTTGTAGAGAAGGTGAAATGTTGAAAGAAAGAAAGCTCTGATATCTTTTGGGAGAACTTCTTTCTGGGTAACTCTTTTCTTCTTCTCAGAATGAACAAGCAACAAGTTATATTCGCTCAAATCCACTGAAGAAATGTAATAGCTGTTTGCCAAAACCGTTTTGACATTTCAGTAGCTCAGCCTCTGCAGTGGAACATGTGTTTGAGTTATCAGTTGGAATCCGCAGAGGTGTCTTCTCAATTATTTATGTATGGTTGTTGGTTTCAGTAAAGAAGATGTCCATAACATTGCCCATAAAAGATAGTTTTGCTTAAGTCTCTTAACCTAAAACCTAAAAATGTCTTTTTTTTTAACGATCCCTCAAAAGTTGCTGCTGTCAGGGGAGTGATCCTCCAACACCGAGCGGCCGTCCCTGACCCGCAGAGTAAAACAAAAAAGAAGGAACAAATAAAATAGAAATATGAAAATTAAATCAAATGAATATGAAGTCTTCATATTGAGCAAACAAATCCCTTCACGATCAAACTATTCTGTTTATGCTGCCTCAACCCTCTGCAGCAAAGCATCATTGATGAGCTAAATAAACCTTCATCTATTTCTGATCCTGTGTATTATGATCTTTTAGCTTTAATGACCCAAAATAAATCCATGACTGGAACCTGAAAACACTGGAAGCAATGTTACATTACGGTCCAAACTAATCACCTTACAATGAATGATATCGACAATGACAAACTTCAAGGACTCATTTGTCAGGTGTGTAAGTGCTGCTGCTGCTTTAAAACTACAAACTTTTATTTGGTTCATACAAAGACAGGTTGTCCAAATCCTTACACGAGGGAGGACTTTACTCAACACTACAGAACGTTGTAATGCTGCAGTCACCAGGCCTTTAGGTCAGGAACTTGGACAACTGGTTTTACATGGAAAGCATGGCTACTGCCATTGCTGCTTCTTCTACGCTAAAGTCGTACACTGGGAGTAGAGGTCTTCACAAACCCAAACTGTTGAACTCCCAAAGGTCCCTGATGTGTATAATACATTTTTAACAGATGTCCTGATCCAATTCCTTTCTTATGCATGTGTAATGATAATCGAGCCGGTCCCCTTGGTCTGCTTGGGCATGGAGACATATTGACCTACGTCCAGACCCAGTACTTGTGTTAATACAATGGAACCCTACCTGGACCTAATGAGACTGAATGTAAATGGAACCTGCCTGACACTGGGATGTATTGTTTTACTAGAAACACAAAGTGAAAGTTTAAAACATTATTTCCTGAAAGTCCAACATTTATTCGCCATAATGAATGTTTGGACGCCTCTTCTCACCTCTGTTGTTTCTTCAGCACATGTTCACAGGGAAAATGTGCTGAAGTGGATAATCCAAGGTCATCCTCTTCTTAGCCACCTGAGGTTAGTAGAGGTGTGTCCAACACACATTTTCAGAAAGCCTTCACAGAGATGTTGTTTAGTTAAACTTATTTATTAAACAATACACTCTGCTTGACCAAGAAATAATACCTAAAATCCAAATATAACGGGACATAATGCAATTAAATGCGATCCAAATTGATAGGTGAGAGCAAGTTATCACTCCACTGGATTACATTAAAAAACAAAAGTCTAAAAGGCTCCAACATGTGCCATATTTATTATTGAAGAAAGATAAAAGTGCCCTCACGCTAAATGGACGACCCCATGAACGAGCATTTCTGAATCGTTCACAGATGTAAAAGACCTACAGAAAGGTCACTTCTCCTACCCAGAATCCTCACCCACTCATCCCCCTACAGTGCTGCATTTAGCGATACTGATGACATAATGATGCTTTGGCATCGCTGAGGGATGCCCTAAGGGACGAGACAGTGCCGGAAGAGTATTAAATATGAACGCTGCTGTATTGCTAAAAATAATGACATTCCCATTTACAATATAAAATATCGAGTGTCTGAGAACACACACTGCTCTTACAGGCATTACAGTACTGTACATACTGTAATTGTGCTGTTCAAGTCACTTTATAGGTTTCAAGGAATATATAATAGAACATTTTGTCAGGAAGACAAAGCCTAAGGCTTACAGAAACGTGGACCGTGTATGAATTTATAGAATCTGTAAAGAGAAAAGAAGGTAGGTTGCTTTTACCAATATGATTCACTCAGAATCTCTTGGCACTTTGTCCTCTACCTTTTTCACACTTTATTCCTATTTGTCATTTTATGTTCCATCCTTTCTGAATAATTACTAAATCTCACAGGCTTCCTGTGTTCTCTATCAGTCTGGGTCTTACTGGATGGGATTTTTTTCCCATCCTCTCTATCAGTTCAATAGTTTCCCATTTATAAGGTTAGCGCTGACGTATAGTGAAAAACATTGCAGCAGCTCTCCAAATCCAATTGAGTGTGTCCATCTTTTTCAACCCTATGCACAAGCAGAAAGGGATTCATAATGCCTGATGCTTTTATCTTGCCAGAGTTTTACCATAACTGAAAAGTTACGTGTTATGCCTCTCTAAATGCACATCCACTCAGGTGTTATCTACCTTTCCTTTCTTTTATCCAATCACCTGACTTCGCCTGCTCCCTCGAGGCGCTGTCGGCTCTGCGAGGAACAAGTATGAAAATTGGAGACCCGCTTTTTCGGTTCTGTTTTTTGACATTTGCACTGGCCCTAACAAGCTCTTTTCACAATCAAAATTACTCTATGCATGTCAACTTTAATATTTATTCAGTAAGATGTTGCAGAACTAAACTCCAGCAGAAACTCGATAGACCTTTCTAGTGGTTACGCTGAAGCTGCTGTGTTTTGTCATCGTGTGCCTTTCAGGGCAGGAAAGCATATTCTGCTTGATTAAGATGTAGATATCTGCTGCACTAATCAGCACATATCCTCAAATCTCTCTGTCCACTCCTCCTATTCTCCCGCTCCATCTTTGTTCTTCTAATGATGCCCAACGTGAATTCCCTCTTACTCCCTTTCATTTGAGCTCAGCCATTATGGCACATAGTGAGTTAATGAACAGCAAATGGGAGTGGAGAATGGTATTAATATCTCTGGGCATGCCGTGTGCTTCCTATCATTCAGCTGTCATTGAGGAGTAACCTTTCTGGTTCCACCACCTGTCCCCTGAACATTCCTGATGCCTGTGAGTGCTTTCACCATCCCAGCGGTCAGAATATTCTGGAACATTAAAGAACGTTTAACAGGAAAGTCAAGGAATCTGCTACTTTGTCTTGGGAAGTCTGAAGAAATATCGTGCAATCTTACAATTAGTATCTTACAGGAAGGTCCACAATGTACAGTTTCTATACACAGTTTTCATGTAAAAAGACGCCCATCAGGGGGCAAAAAATACAAGCTGCCCTTTTGTACATTTTCTTTTCTTTTGCCTCCATGCTGGCGATAGTCGTGGCCGGAGGCATAATGTTTTCAAGTTGTCCGTCCGTCCGTCCGTCCGTCCGTCCGTCCCTTTCTCAGGAACGCTTTGAGAGATTTCCTTTACATTTGGCACATACGTCCCATGGACTTAACGTTGGAAAGATTAGAATTCGGTATTCAAAGTTCACTGTCACCTAATATAAATATGTTTTTGGTTTCAAACATTTCAAACAAACGTCTAATAGGATAAATGATAAAGTTTGGCATTTTATATCAATAAGGTCAAAGGTCAACTTTACTGTGACTTCACAATGTTCTGAAAAAACACCTTTTTGCCTTTTTCCACGGCATAAAATCAGTAACAGAAGGTTACGTTTCTGTGACCATATTTCACATTTAGTCGGATACTGAATTGGTGGCACTAATCGTGGGAGTCCACCTTGAAAACTGTGCTGATTGTAGAGATGTTTCTGTGCTGCGGGTTAAAGATGTGTGGTGAAACATCCATATTAAGAATGTGTGTCTTTGCAGCAACATCCATATTTCAAGCATTGTCTTTGTCATGGCTGAACTGCGTGTTCTATCAGAATCAGCTTTATTAGCCAGGCTTGTGAATGTCCTTCCTAAAGAGAGCTTCAGTGTTGTGAGTCATCGATTTGGACCCCAATGCTTGTATGAGTCCATCCGCTTCACTTCGTCCCCTGGGTGAGAAGCAGGGTGGGGGTCCTCCTGTTCCTCTGGAAGTCCCACCAGCTCTTTGGTTTGCTGATATGAGCTTCAGGTAATTGTCGGTGCACCATGTGTACAGCAATGCATCAGTCTTCTGTACTCCTTTGTAAAGAGAGTCACCAAGTGAAGACAGCTGTTTAACACTGGAAATTATCACAATCATACATGTCAACATAGTGATAACTTCCATTTTTGCCAAAACATACACTCAAGTCTTTGGGCAACTTCACCGGTTTCTAGTTTCTGCATTAAATTCTACTGTCTGGGTTTTAACCATGTCCTTTACATGCAGGATGTGACAAATATTAACTGTTTTCATCCAAAATGAAGACTTGAAAATCCCAGAGCTGCACCCATTTGTTGTTGGGCATGTCTAAATGCAGCTTTAACAAACAAGGATCAGTTTTCATTTCTAGTAGCATTGTTGACCCAGCTTACATCTCACATTTTATTAAACCAAAGCCAACGACAATGTCAGCGCACTGACACACCCTGTGCACTTCTACACCCTTAAAGCCGCAGCATGTTGAGAACTGATGGAGGAAATGATGTGAAGTTAAAGCAGTTTAGCATGATCACCGCATGATGTGAGATAAAACAGAGGTGTAACTTGGTGGTTGAGATGTGAGTTTTTTTTTATTCCACAATTGTAGTAGCTGAGGGTAGAGCTGACTTTAATCGATAGCCAAGGATGTTACCGTCTTAGGAGGACCGCTCTCACTCGCAGCACCAAGGTCCTTTTAGAGCTGAATTTAATACTCACTCCTCAGTGTGTCGCATCTGCGTGTGTGTGAATGAAACCTGCACTCCCTTATGTGTGTCTTAATGTAGCCCGCCAGCTCTCCATCTCCAGGAGGGGAGGTGAAGGACGGGGTCGGGTAAAGAGCGAGGGGCCTCTGGTGGACGTGATCCCGCTGCTAATGACGGTCGGGTAGACTATGGCAGTCTGAAATCTATAGTCCTGTCCTGCTCTAGCTCCTGTCCTTGGTTGGCTTTCACCCCAACATCCCATAACTCCATTTCTTTGGCATTTCTTTTTGTTTTTGTGGTGGTCTAGTGGGTCAGCTTCTAAATACAACACCAGAAGGTTGTGAGTTCAATACCAGGGCTGCCACCAATGTGCCCCTGAGCAAGGCACTTAACCCTGCGCTGCTCCAGGGAGACTGTCCCTGTAGTTAGTTCACTGTAAATCGCTCTGGATAAACTGTAATGTTATGTAGCAGATTAGCGACCTCAGTCCAAATGGCGGGTTGCCCCCACCATAAAGGGGAAAGAAGAAGAAGAACTACTAATTGTTGCATTACGGGGAAATGTACGGTCGAGTTTTAACTTTGATTGTGTTGCACCAGTTTTGACCATTGTTTAATCTGTCTGCAAATTGGGGAACAGATTAACACAGATGATGTCAGCTAGTGCAATACTACATTACAGTTCATTTAGCTGATACTACAGTGTAATACTAAATGGCAGGAATACCCCTTAAATATTTGCCTTGTACCTCAGTGCACAAAGTCTTAGCACAAACACTCCCCCCCAATGTTCTCTGTAACACTATCCACACACACACAGGTGCTTTTGAAATGACTGGAGACCGACAAAGAGGGGCGGGAGGCTAAGAGTTTCACAACTCACTTACAGACGGGCTAAATGATGGCCAGCGGGGAGGAAATCAATAGCAGGAGGGGAGACACTATCAAAGCTGTCCATGGACCAACATCCCGTTACTGTCGACAGGTTTTAATCCATAAAGCTGGTGTTGCCTTCGAACAAAGACAGAGGCAGGAGACACTGCTCTTATCACTATCAGAGCTTTGAATTACAAAGGCCTATCACTGTGGAGTTAGAGGGGGACTACATGGAATTACACGGAGGATCTGTCTCTTGTGGGGAAGGAGAAGTTTCATGTTGTCGGACTGTTGCTGTTGCTTGATCTATAGATGAATATAAATGTAAATATAAAAAGATACAGATCTCATCAAACTTCAAATGATAAACAATTCAAAGCTTTTGCATCTGCCGTGTGCATTTTACATTTCTATTATGTTTGGAATAAATAGAAGAAATGCAGAGTTATAATGACCATAACACATAGAAAACAGCACCTCATATAAAAACTCAAACTTCATAACAGCTCAAACTTCAAGAACTTCACGCATTCCACCTACGCTGTTTGATTGACAGGTCATCGCTGAGCGTAACGCACAGGAATAAATCTGCAATTTTTTTAAATGATACACTAGATTCTAAAAGAGTTCATAGAGAAAGTCTTTAAATCATACAAGTGAAAATAAGGATTCTGTCTCTGAGAGACTTCTGCCTGCGCCCAAACACAGCGGAGATGAATGGAATGTCTCACAGCATTGAAACGTGACCGTCAATAATGAACAGTTTTCATTGGACCCACTTTTACGTAAAGAAATAGTTCCTAAAATCAGCTGTTGTTTTTGGTGAGATCAAATATCCAGAGATTATTTATCTGAAACTGACTATTTAGAGATACGGTCATAAAATCTGGAACTGATTTGTGGTGCTCATAGTCTTAATGATAATAATAGATAGTAGAGTAATGAAATGATAAAATCAGCTTTAAGAGAACATCCACAGATCTGCTCATTAATCACAAAAAAAGATGCTCCTCATAACTAATCGTCGTAATAGTCGTGGGTTCACAGCTGAGTGTTTACAGGCCAGAATACAATTTAATTTATGAAGAATAAAGTTTCCAATAATAAATCAATAATAAATGGATATTAAGTTGGTTTTAAATGGATTTCTTAAAAGCTAACCCTCTGTAAATCACCAAGATGTGTCGACTCGTTCCCTATAGTTCATACCAAATTGCAGTTTGTTTCAGCAATCGTCCGGGGAAGTAATCAATAATCTCTCATCCAGTTTTCATTGGAACTACTTTCTACCAAATAACTAGTCCCCACGCAATTTGTTCAGTAAGATGTGTGGATTATCCAGACGACCCAAGGCGTCTGGAAGTACACGTTAGCAGTAAAAAGTGAGTATGGAAGTTCATTCTGCACCTTTGGGATATAGTATATGAACGGAGACTGTGAGACTCAGTTGCAAGGGCTAGGATTTTATGTTTCTTTTCATTTTAATTAAAAAAAATGTTATAATAACTATTTTTATCTTTATGATATTTTTTTTTTTTTTCAATTTTAAACAAAAATGTTGATCTTGAAGATTTGCACTACATTCCCTGTTTCACCCCCTTACATGTGGGTCACGTATGTGCATGTAT
Organism: Cottoperca gobio; assembly: GCF_900634415.1. Classification (NCBI taxonomy): domain Eukaryota; kingdom Metazoa; phylum Chordata; class Actinopteri; order Perciformes; family Bovichtidae; genus Cottoperca; species Cottoperca gobio. Next base: position 2,921,285 of record NC_041373.1, read on the forward strand.
TATAAATGAATATTCAGTTGAGTCAGCGAAGAGGGAAGCGCATTGATCCAATAAAGATCCAGCCTGACATTCACAAACACTCTTCCCCTTCCCTGAGTCTGATGCCTCTTCCTCTTTCTGGGAATTTCAGTCTCTTTTGATCCACTTGTCCCACTGGCTTCATCCACCTTTAATGTGTGTGTGTGTGTATGTGTGTGTATGTGTGTGTGTGTGTGTGTGTGTGTGTGTGTGTGTGTGTGTGTGTGTGTGTGTGTGTGTGTGTGTGTGTGTGTGTGTTCACATCTTCATCTTTAGACATCCTTTCGGGGATGCGTGTGTGTTCATAGACGGACAGGCTCATGTAATATTCAGCAGACCCTGGAGCCCCTGGTCTGCCCTGTGCTGGAATAGAGGTGTCTGCCCTATCTCACCTAGCGACTGCCAAAGGACAGACTAGCGCCATAACCACTTTACTGCCTCCTCCTTCTCTTCCTCTCTCTTTCTCCTCCCCCTCATTCTCCTCCAGGCTCTCTCTGTCACCCTGTCCCATCCTCTCTCCTCTCCCTTCCCTCATCTACTCTGTCATCTCTGCTATATGTGCATCTCGCTGCCACACCACCATCTCCTCCACTGTTGTGTCCTGCTGTCTTTCTTCTTCTGTCTTCTCTTCTTTTCCAATATTTTTTCTTTGTATTATGTCTTCTCTCCTACTCTGTGGCTCAATGTGCACCCTTTGCATATCTCTCCTTCCTCCTCGCCATGCAACCTTTCCTGGCCTTTCGTGTGTCTCTTTGCTCTCAGCGTGGCAGAATTAGCCCGTCTCCCTCAATCCCTTCACTTGATCCTGCGGGAAATGACAATGTTGCAGCCTGTTGCCATTATTTCACAGATCAAAGCGTTGAAATTGAACCTGGCTCGGTTGAAAAAAGAACCCAGGATTCTATCGTGTCGTTCACCTTTTGCATCAGTCTCACTGCTCGCTTCCAAAAGGGGTTTTGGATTCTGTACTCCGTTATTGTGTGTGTGAGAGTGTGTGTGTGTGTGTGTGTGTGTGTGTGTGTGTGTGTGTGTGTGTGTGTGTGTGTGTGTGTGTGTGTGTGTGTGCGCGTGCCTCCATGCCTACAAATTGCCGTAGTGTGTCATGTGAGTTTTTCAGTCTCAACACTCCCCCTGCTGGCAGGGACTGAAAGAGTAAATCCTGTATCTGCAGCAGCTGCAACAAGTGTTTTACAAGCTTCACAAATCTCTTTGGCTTGCTTTAATTTGATTTTCTCAACATCTGTTCAGGGACTACAAATGAAAGGGAAGACCCTCTTAAAATAATATTAATGCTGCAGGAGATAATGATATTAATGTGGTGCAGTGGCGGGCCGTGATGTCCTACACAGTCCTACCTGAATTATTCCACCTCTTAATACCATCATTATGACGCCATGGCTCTAGAAACTATACATTTAGACAGAAACGCAGTATAACCGGGCGTTGCATCACCCTAACAACAGAGTTATATTAATATTTACGGAACATTTAGTTGTAAATAGCAGGCATTCCCAGCAGTACAATGTGCAGGGCCTCTCGGAGGCTGTGAGCCGGGGGTACCGCTCGTAGTTAGTGATTTGAAAGTGGCGGACAAACCCTTTTCCCAGCTGTGATAGGCTCGCTAGCGTCAGGGTTGGCATTGATGTCTATCTTTTCTTGAAAAGTTCGTCTTGAAAATGGCGTTGTAGTTATATCTGCGACCAAATCGATCTCTTCTCCTCCTTCAGCCATTGTGGGTTGAAAAAAAAAATCTAGCATTTAGAAATCTAAATTAGCTCGTTCAAAGTTTAGTTAGTTTAGTTCAAAGCCTCTCAATAGTGCATATCCAATCAAAAGACGTGGACGTGCTGACATTATCGTACGCCTGCTAGCTGGCCCCGGTGTCCCTAACTCGAAATCTGATTGGTTAACGCCACAGTTTTGTCTCCGTTCACTTTAAGTGACAGGTGCCCGCACCGTTAATTCTGAAGGCCTCAGGGCAGATTTCTTGGACCCTGGCAACACATCATGGCTGAAATATGATTGGATAAAAGCTCTAACATAAAGGCCAGCCCTCCAAATCTCCATCTGAGGCTGGAAGCAGCGCAACCAAGAGGAAAGCTATGAAATAAAGAGAATAGACTATGGGGAATAATTTAATACATATTTGTGGAAAAAATATATAAAAATGAAATGTATATTCTGATGATGTTTAGGCCAGCAGAGAAGGCCTTGCTGGCCCTGACGGCAGAAGCATAGCATGTCATGCAGTAAAATGAAAGGAACATTTTCCACTTTTCCTTTCCCAACTCAAGATAATAATAATAATGATAATGATAATGATAATGATAATGATAATGATAATGATAATGATAATGATAATAATAATAATAATAACAAACAAAAAAAATTAAACAAATGGCAGTAAGTTATATGGCATTTAGGGGAAGAATCAAAAATGAATTTCTGAAACATATATAACGTTGAACAGGTTCAAAATACAGTACGTGTAACAGAGTGATCTGTTTGCATTAGTCATATGTGGGATCAAGGTCTGATTTAATCTCACACAATCTATCTTTGGACCCCAGGCTGGATAACTACAGCAGATGGTGCTTCATTAATTAAGCTTGAAACTTGTGACAAAATCTAGCGTTACAAGCTTTTTGTGTGTCTATCTTTCTTATATTGTGTATGGTGCAAATTCTCCAGAAAAGTGACTGAGTGACATAGAAATCCTGCGGCCTGTATTATTTATACTGTACCATTCCAACACAGGAAGCTTTTTTTCCCTGTGATTATGCCGCTTTTTAAAAGTACAGGATCTGCTGATACCACCATTATGGTCCAATCAACTGAGCCATCTGGATGCCCGTTGAACAGCAAATTACGGCCCCCCACAGTGTAGAGTGCTGACATTGTCTCTGTACTGCCGCTCAATGCCTCTGGTCTTACAAAGACAAGTTGCAACAGAGGCTCACGCTTGGTACAACAAAAATGTGACTTTCTTGACATGACAACCAGGAAGAAAGGAGCAAATTATGTGTGATCTTGCAACAGCTGCAGCTGCCAGTGTAATATGGGAGCAGACAAGGATGGGAGGAACGTGTCAAATGCAATGGGAGTTTCAAGTCAAGTGGGTAATTTTCTCACCAGCCGTCTCTGTGATTATGTGTGTGTTTAGAGGTGTTGGGGTTGGGTTGGGTGCTGGATGATGTGTGTGTATGCCACTGTGAACATCTGGGTGTCTTTTTGAAGTACCCAGGTGGATAGTGTAGCGACAGCTGTACCGCTTCCCTCCTTGCCTCTTGACAAGCAGAAAATCCCCCTTGATCTGGAACGCCTTCCCCTCCATACCTAACCCCCCCCCTTTCTTCTTCTTGCTCTTGTGCTATTTGCCACCAACAACACCTACCTTCAATCCTGGTAGAGCACGGCAGATGGACCAGCTCCACGGGTAGATAAATGCCAAAGGTTCCCACAGGAGCTCTTTCCATCAACAATGGTCAGATAGAGTGAGCAGAAACAAGCTGTTGCTTTAGCAGCTGGTCAAGCATGTCAATGAAAGAGTGTGTATTGTCAAAGGTCAGAGGAATGGAAAAAGACAACCAGGCAAACACTAAAGTGGCATTGTGTCTGCGCATGATATTTGGCACCAAAATCTCTGGGGACCAATCAGAACAATTACTTACAAGATATTCTTTGCACAATATAATACATTACAATTTCAGAGGGCGGACTGCTTCTCTCTGAAGTAAACACTTCCAAATAAGGTTTCTAAGGGTTGTTCTTGATCTTTGCTCTCAATTACAATGATAAACCCCTTTGCTGATGAAACATCTGTGTTTGTTGCTGATAAAAAGACGACCAGAAAGTTTTTTCAGCAAGAAGTAGAAGTCATTGAACTCACTTTTTACTTTGAGTTTTTCTTTTAACTTCCTCTGCATATTAGAAGAACATAATGTAACTTCTTCAAGTTCTGCCACTCCATGGCTTCTATCCATTGCAATTGTATGTAATATTCCTCAGTAGATTCCTAGTGTACTGTAAATGTAATATTCTAATTGGTTTGAGATGTACTGATCCAACAATATTACTTTCTTTATATCTATGCTTATAAAACCGATAACACTATATATTGAACTGAACTGCAAGATGAAATTTGGTAAGCCCTCACACCTTGGCATACTCTTCCTCAGTCTGCATGTGCATAAGGGTCAAGTGCGTAGAGTATGAATGCATGTGTGTGGGAGTATGTGTCTGTCTCTCCTAAAGCGTGGGTCACAAACTCCTAAAGTGTTTCATTCCACCTCATATACGGCATGTACCTCCATACTATAATCTAATTTACCAATCAGCCGGCGTAATTACGCCCTAAGGTCCGCTCCGCTGAGCAAAATGTCTTCTGTCCTTTGCTGGAGAGGTGCAAATAAAACCGCTGCCCTGTCGCTCTCGATGAACAGAGAGACGGACCCCAAGGAGAGCAGCGGTCTCACAAATTAAAGGTCTTTACAGATTAATCAGGAAAGCTTTAGTTGTGTGCTTCTGGTAATTAAGGGTAAGATTAATGATTATGCTAATATGCTCTTGTTAAAGCTTATGAAATAATGAGATAAATGCTGAAGAGAAACCTGAGGTTTTATGAGTACACAAGGTGGATTCATAAAACCTACATCCTGTGTTAGAGCTATGAGTGAGCTTTAGCTTCTCCCTGTTTCAAAGCCACTGTATTCATTCTTTCTTCACAAGGAACTTCTCCTTCCACCATTTTCAAGAAACACTGTACACTTGGACCTGTGGAATGAGCAATGCAGTGGACTGGATAGAAGTGGAAAGTGTTGTGGTTAGGTGTTTACATTCACAGCAGGCGACAGAGCTCCTTTGCTCACTGATGTGGTATTTAATTATCCAGTTGTCCCTGATCGTGACTGTCCTCAGCACCGGCAGCCTCGCTCTTGTTTGTCTTTTACCTTTTGATTAAAAAAGAAATGTTGCATTAAACATTTTGGTAACTTACAAGTCGTTGGCCATTACTGTATGCTGAGTCTAGACAACTCCACACGGTGTTGTTACAGCACTAGAATGGATAATCCTGTCTGTGTGTTCAGCTGTATGGAGTCACAGGTCAACTGTTATCAGATGTTGAGGCGAGCGGACTGCACCTCCACGACCTCTAAGGGTTGAACACACAAGAGATTATAAAATGAAGCACATAAACCTTTGCCAAAGGTCATGATGCAACACAAATGAGATTATATATCATTGTCAATGTGCTGTATTTAGCCATATTTAGGTGGAACATTGGTGTTTTCAGAATTCTGAACATATAAGTGGAGAAATGGATTATGCTGCAAGTGAGTGAGAGAGGTTTCAAAGGTTTCAAAGTCCGATGTAATGTAGGTTGCTGCATTTTTAAACTGTGTATACAAATAATCTTTACAGCTAAGTATTGACTATTTGGTTTCAAGCCCAACGGTCACCCAGAGGCTGAGTCATCCTTTAGTTCAATCAGACCGTAAAAGTCGGCTCCGTTTCCCCTTTTAGGTTTATATATTTTATCTAACTGAAGTGTGCAGCTAACTACTGAGGCAAGCTTTCTGTTTCCACCTGTTCATCCATGTCTAACAGGCCAGCACCCCGTCGCCTCCTCTACCTGCTCGTCTTTTTACTCCTTCTCTCTCTCCGTCTGTCTCTTGTCTCTACAGCTGCCCTGCCCTCCGTCATATCAGCTTTGCTCTGTCATCTCTGCAGATGTTTCTTTCTTGCTACTCCATCTGCCCCTCCTCCTCCACTCAACCTCCTTGTCCTCCACTAACTCATCTCTTGGTTTTTTTTAGCCCATGCTGAGGGCTTGACTGACATGTAACACTGCAATGTGGAGAGCCACTACAGAACAGAGAGTAACAACCTCCAGTTTGTACTTACACGTGTTACTAACAAAGTCAATTCCTAATAGTTTATTATTACTATTCTTATTGCCTTTATTTTTGTTATTTGCAATAATTTAGTGCCTTACTATTTACTTGTCGTGTACATTTTACCATAAGGGGCTTTTAATAGTTTTGGAATTACACCGTGGCTTTCGGGAGCCCTATTTCATCAGGAGTGAGAGGCTCCTGTACACAGGCACGTTCATATATCAATGCATCCGCCTACATGCAAAAATATACCATCAATATATTTCAATTCATACAGTGAATATTTAACCTGGCACAACAAAGAAATAAGAACACGGGGGACTTGGTTTTGTCTCCAGTGCCAAAGTTGATGCTCACTTTGGGGCTAACCCCCTTCAGCTAAGAAACAAGAAAGGTTCATTTTACTTTGGCCCTGTGGAGCTGCAGGGTTTATTCATGAACAAACTGAAACCTACACTGTTCATACCACTTGACAACTACCGCTCTGATCAGAAAGCTTGGTGGAGAGGGCGAGCATGAGGTGAGAGAGGGAGCTGCTGATACAGCCCGTCGCTGTATCATAAGCCTCAGAAAGCAGGTCATCAGTGACCCTATTTTAAGGTCAAGGACACCTGACATTCTACCTCAGAGCCTCATCAGGAAAAACCATGAGGGAAGCGATGGTAGGCTCAATAGCTGGCATGTGGTCGAGGCCAAATCTCGCCGCATCCTGCATGGTTGACAGGGTTCGGACATCGAAGGTAAGACGGGCGAGAGCCCTAGTGTCCCTCCAGCCTGCATGCAACTCCCTCAGATATATACAGAAGAGGTGGTGGCTGCCGGAGTGCGCCTGAAGAAAGCACCATCATGCGCCGATTCTGACTGCCGTACAAGCAGCTGCAGGCGAGCGGACACGCTTGTAACTTCCAGTAACAATTAATCTTATTGTAGCTCAAGCTAATCCTCCGAGAGTAATAGCCTGCGTTTAGTGAGAAGATGAAAAAGGAGTGATCTCATCAAAGACACAGGAACTCACCCCTGGCCGTAGATGTCCGAGGTCACATGTGAATTATTTTTGTCAGCATTAATAGGTTACTATTAACACTTACGTATAATGTCAATGTAAAGGTTGCTGATCAACACACTCTTTGATTATCTGGCTTCCTGATGAGTCCACGGTGTTAGTCCCTGGGTAGTTAGTCCCATCATTCCCCTCACCAAAGGTCCCATGCTAATAGGTTTCTAATGTAAAATATCTGCAGTAAGTGCTAATTCCTATTGCCAGTTGCTTCACAGCGATCAACACAAAGGTAAAGTAGAATATAATTAAGTAATGTGTGCGAACAGTGTTCACGTTAAACAAAGAGAGTCAGAACAGCAGAGTGGTGAGTGTATGACATGACAAACAGTGCTGAGGAAATATACATTATGCGAAATTCTTTTGCCCATGCTGGATACTTTTATTTGAGACTTGGCCATTATTTGCAGTTTGCAATGTCCCTGCGTCCTCCTCACATGCGTTATGTCAATGGGTCAGATATTAGCCGCGTGCTGTGCTGTTGCATGGATCTTTCCATCAGGTATTTTATTGCAAATCTCATGAAGCGAGAAGTTCACACCCATCAGAAGTGACGGACAGACTCACGCGAGACAAGTTATCTTGACATGATCTCGCGTTGACTGTGAAAACTAATATCCTCAGTATTTGTCCGACACGGTTTCTCATTTCGAGGTTAAAGTCACATTATGGAATCACATGCTGTGACAGTGGGGCATTTTGCAGGGCCCAGGAAGCGATCTAGTTACGTGTACGTCATTGGCTTTCCCTTCGGTAAAGCTGTCAAACATGCAGGATATTGTTCAGACATGGAGGTGGTTTTTGGTAATGTCTCGGTCTATTAACCGACCTGGTGGGTTACGCATGTGTGATGTGAGACATGGTATTGGTACAGACAATCAATCAACCCAAATGTCACCAAAACACATATGGCTGACATGTTTAATCACATGGAGTCTCCTCCTCCGTCTCCCTCTGCTTCACTCACTCTGGCAGACATGATGGTTTCTCTAATTGAACGACAGGGAGTAGATCCAGTGCCCGTACGTGTGCGGAGACATTTGGGATGTCGTAGGGCCTTGAACGCATCAGATTAACACTGCTGCCTGCGGGGAGGTTTTCTCAGGCAAACATGACAATGTAACAAAGAATTAGAAATATTGAAAATCCATGTCAAGTCAATGTCAGCCTCATCTTCGGATTCTTCTGAACACCGTTGTGAAAACATTTCTAACCGTGTGAGACCATTTTCATTCAAAGATACTGTATGACAATGGAGTCAGGAGAATGAGGATTACCTGTAGGTTTGACAAAGTGAAGTCTGCTGCTCTTTTGAGATTTTCAACATTTCAACCATACTGGGAAGACTTTGGGAGGTTTTTAGCAATAGATGGATTTACAAGAAAAATCAGGTCAAAGTTGAAGCAGATATCTAAGATATCCTGACTCATCGTCACTAATATGAGTGAAGCTCCAAAAACTAGATCCAACATTTTTCCATAGTGAAGCTCAATGGATGTTTCTTCAAATGCCACAACCCCAGTTTGTTTCTGTGGTGAATTTGTCGTGATGAGTAAACCAAGAGGTTGAGTCTTGACCTTAGAAACAGCAGTTGACAAAACATTCTCCTTGTTATTTCTGGAGCTTTCAACAGTCAGGCCTTTGTCTGTCCAGCTCTACAGTGAACAGAAGTCCTAATATCAATCAGAATGCTGTAGTTTATCTGAAGTTCCATGTTAGCTGAGCCAAACTGTCTGATGATGATCATATATTATGTTGAACCAGCAATAAAGTCTAATATGAGTGGATATTGTTTCATTATCTCAGTAATTATTTGTGACAAATATAATAAAAAAACAAGACGAGTCAAACAAACATCAGACAATAAAGCTTCATAATCTTTAAGAAGAATGTAAAAATCTCGCTTGATGGCAGTTTGCAGTTTATTCTTATAGGCACATAGCACCTGAAGCATACGGTATATGCGTATACATGGGATATCTAAGGTTTATTACTGTATGGTGTTATGTAGTTCAACTATTTAAATGAGAGAAGAGATGTAATTACCAACATTATTATATCAGTAGGTCTTTATTCCATACAATTAATATGAGAATAACCGCAAATAAACAAATTACCACAAGTTTTACCAACCAATCAAGACTGGTTCAAGAGTCCAGAATCTTAAATATACTGATATATTATAAAGGATTCAAAGACAATTAACTGCCAAATAATATCAAGTAAATGTCAAATGTATTGTCATATAGATTCAAAGTCATATCACCAACCATACAACCTTAGAAAACATTGGATCATAGACTGACCTCACTGGAACATATGTTTTTGGAAAGACACACTGCTGCTTCCATCCAATGTCAGCGACCTTAAAACTTAGACAAGTATAACCACAACTATCAGTGTAGTTAGATACCATGAGGAGTAAGGGAGGAAATTAGTTTTTTGTAATTTGGTCAATGTATTCCATATATTAGCTGTAAAATGTGGATGGGACATTTGTTTCTTCTTTCCCCCCACTGCGCTTGATCATAAATACTTGAACAGTGAAGCACAGTTGACTGATATTTCATTTATTTTTATGAAAATGTCTGAGCTGAGCAGATGTCACTGACTATGCCTACAACTACTGTCTGCACATACTAGAGTTGATAGACTTTCAAAAGCAGTCAAGAAAATATTATTTATATCCATCACCACTTGCCAGTTGACCCTTTGTTAGACCGCAAACCTATCTGCGTCTCCGGAGTTAACATGCACCATGTGCTTATGTAAGAGGCAGGCCAGAGGAAGAGTGGGAAAAGCAAGGGATTATGAGTGTGTGAGTGAGCGATGGGCTGTGTTTGCGTGTGTAGTAGTTGGATATATAAATTCATGGCCTGTGTCTCCCTCCTTCAGCCTATCAGTGTCTGCATTTTATGCCTCTGTCTGCTTAAGGGATAAGATAAGCAGCTGAAACTTTTCGGAGCCAAAGCAGAGAAGAGAGAAGAGGATGAGAGATCACCCTCCAAATCCTCCCGTAATCCCCTGCCGGCTCATTCTTTAGCTGTAATTATGAATCAAATACAGCAACAACAGGCAGGCCACATCCAGGACCACAAAATATTCCAAATTGTTGCTTTTCACAGACATTTCTACACTTATCCACTCACTTGATGAGTTCAGTATCTCTGTGCTTAGCACCTGTTTGGGCGACTCATTCAGCCATGCTTATGGAAAGCTGTTTGCCACCATCGAGTGGCTTTCAGCCTGTGTCTTTGTGAGTGGTTGAGTTTATCTGTGATCACGACGGTGTGCAGTAGGACACACATAGCCAGTGTGAGGGGTTTCAGTGCCATATGTTTGCATGCTTGCGTTATTGTAGGAACACATTGTGGCTTATATGTTTTGGAGCAAGCTTGAGGCTTATACTTGCATAGGGGACGGGATGGTTTAAGAGGTAGAGCGGTTGTCTAGTAATCCTACAGAGAGCGTCGAAGTGCGTCTCAGACAAGGTGTCGAGGCAAAGTGCTCCCGTATTATTGCTAATAATCCCTCATAACACAGGAAAACGGTGAGCGTGCAGGACTGTAGGTCAGCTGAACCAGGCAGTAAGCTGTGATGGATGTTTAAAATGGACAGTTCGGTTCGTCTTTGTCGATCTGGCCTTCGGTTCTTTCACAAATCTTTCCCTAAAAGTCATATAAATAATTGTTACTATCATTTTTAAAAGTTTTCCAAGGTAATGTTATCCAAACAATAGGCTTCAACAAACAGCAGATGAGAAACACTCCAGTGTGGAGGTCGATGCATCTGCAAACCTGCCAACAACATCCACTTGTGCAAGTTTTTAATGATTAGAGGGAACTCAAAGAAACCAACGTTGACTGTTAGTAGTCGGCAGGGTCTGTTGTCAAAGTCAGAGCCGTGTGCGTCCAACCATCCAGTGTGACCTCCTCCCTACGAAGTTTTGTGGGGCTATGATAATGTCGCTCTACGCCGACCTACGTCATTATTCACATGGCAATACAAGGTGTGCTCATTAACGCAGTGGAATCACAGCAACTCCTCTTCTTCCTCAATCAGCTCCATCCACTGTTGCAAGGTCTCTTAATGTCATGAGCACTCACTGTGAAATTGCAATTAAGAACGTATTAAATAAGCGATAGAGAAACAGTCTCTCGCAGGCCTGGCGGACAGAGGGACATCCAGCTAATTAAGATTTTATGATCAATTAGGAGCATTTTTGGTGAGGGAGAAAAGTCTTACTGCACAAAGCAACACACAAAAGTAAGTCATTCTTTTGGTTCTTTCTTTTCTTTTCCAGCTGCACTTTGTATATTTTTCTCAAGGAGATTTTGCCCCCTCCTCCACACACACACACACACACTCCCCATGGTGTGCAACTCTAGCCAGGTTGGCGTGGGAAAGGGCTGTGAAGTTCACTGAGCAGATTTAAAGTGGCTAAAAAGTTCCCCGCAGTGCCTTTTCTGTGCCTTTCACATGAAGTAGGGAAAGCCAAGCTGGAATTATTACCCTGTTCACAGAGAGCTAGAATAAGAGGAGAAAAAGAAAATGATGGAGGGAGCAAAGGGAGGAGTCCTCAGAGGCCTCCGACTGTAATGCATTTCAGGTTGAAACCAGATCATGGACAATTAGAGGAGAAATGGCTGACTTGGTAAACAGTGGTCCTCCATGGACCCATCTCAGATGGAGACTAATTCCGCTCTTTGCATCTGAGAGGAAGTGTTGTCTCATGCTGTACTTAGCTGCAGCAGTTTGGATTCGTTTAAATCATTTAAAAAAAAAAAAACCTAATTAGATTCCTCCACCTTTCTGTCTGGCTCACTTTTTCCCTCTCCTTCCCTGCCTCATGTCTGAGTCCAACATCCTCTAAGTGTCTCCCAGTATCTCAGCCTGCTGTTTCCACCTCTGTAACACAGGCCAAATATAAATATGCACAATGTCCCCTCCTGTCCTCCTCCCTCCATATCTTCAAGTGCCAGAATTACTCAGAAACACACAGCAGAGGTAGAAAGACAGAGACGAATGTGGAGATAAAAGAGCGAGGAAAGGAAAACATGCCGAGAGATGCAGTTCCCTGTAATGAGCGTGACAGATTGGCCTCTAAACAGACTAATTGTATTAAGGCATATTCCCTTTTAAAAATAGATGAGGAGTAATGAGGCAGGGACACAGAGGACAATACAGAGTGTAATGGCGTGTGTGAGGCCTGGATGAGCGTCTCTGGAAGGCCCACTGCAATATGTGAACTTGTTGTCTTTGGCACAGAACAAACTGTGGCCTTGGGCGGGGCACATCAGAGCATCTCGTCTGGATTAAAGTCATCACGGGGTGTCGAACACAGCCGGCACGTATACGTGCTCACTGCATCGTGCAGTCCTCGTACTTCATCTGTCATCTGTTGCATGTGTGTACAGGTTGGTTGATAGGCAGATGACTGATTGTGGTTTAATCAGCGTTTACACTGATTGCATGTCAGTAGTGTCTGTACAGAACAACAACACTCAAGCTGTGTTGCAAAACATTATTATTATTATTATTATTATTATTAGTAGTAGTATTATTATTATTAGTATTATTATTAGTATTATTATAAGAGAGTCTGGAGAAGTGTAGTGTTCACATTAGTAAAGTAACTAAATTAAGTATACTCAAAACAGTTTGAGGTGTTTTTCATTGAAACATAATTTCATGAATTGTGAAGAGCAAAACCTTTTTTCTGCACATGTTATGCATAATGAATAAGTAAGGGATGTTCTACTATCATGGCTTGTTTATTTTGATACAGTATCATGAACATATCAACTGGGAACATGTGAAACCTCCACTGTACAAGTATGTATATGTAATGTTCCTAACTACATTTCAGTGGTTACATCAGATGTATGCAAACATCCTTACCCCTATCTTATCCTATAAAGCCCCACTTTGTTTTGACATTTGTATTATGAAAAGGCATAATCCTGAACCTTTAATTTGACTCAAATGCAAGAAGTGTTGCGTTTCATTGAAGGTAGTGTAATAGTCATTGTAAAATAATGGAAAGGAGAAGTGAGTGAGAAAAAAATAATGTATGAAACTCCAGAACTCAGTGCATGTAGAGCTCATTCAAAAGCAACCTTTGGCATGAAAATATCAGCTAATAGTGTTTCCTCTAAAGAGACAATGCAGCTCCAGAAACACACAGAGACACACGCTGTACACGGGGACCTTTTAGTCTCTTAAGCATCCATCAAAGAGAGGCTGACCTTGAAGCAAAGTCTGTGGTTACGATCACACGATAATAAAACAACACAAGAAGTTGTGCTTGCCACCGGGCCAACGGGAGAACAGTCTGTCACTGTGAACTAGTAGCCAATGGATGTAAAGCCAAGCCGAAACGTTTTGCCAAGGCCAATTACCCACCCCTGCATCCAACTGCCTAATTATCCTAAATTAGCTGACTCAGTGGATTATGAGATGAATTAGTTGATATCAGAATCATGCAGCAGTGCTGAATATTAACAATGTGATTTAAAGTGGTTTTCAATGTACAGAGAAGGACACAGCAGAAACATGCTTGAAGAGGTCCGTGCAATGGGGGGGGGGGGGAAGTGTATGGCGCAAATTTCATCCCTCTCCTTTCCTCTGCTCTGTCTCTGACTGTATGTGCGTGTGTTGGGTGTGAAGTCCCGCCCTTCACAAAACACAGCGGAGGAGGGAATGTGAATGCGCAAAGCAAAAAAATAAAATCTGAAAAGGAAATGATTTGCTTTATCTACAAACAATTTCACGACCCCCCTGCAGTAGATCTGTGGACCCCCTGGGGTTCGCCGACCCCCTGTTGAAGACCTCTGCTTTAACACACTTAAGAGATGGAAGGAGGGATTTACAGAAGGGGGTTGAAAGGTGCCAAGGAACTAACATAACACAGAAAGCAACATCAGTTAGCACTTGTGAGGAGTAACACATTATTGAGGGGAAAACGCTAGCGTTCAGATTATACAGTGCTTTCATTGATTGTATTTGTAATGGACCATATACAATATAATGAAAGAGAAATTATATTTTGCCATGTTCCTACATTAAAAAAACAACATTATGTAATGTAGCTTAACATTGCAAAGAGGGATGACTCATATCATGTAACACCATTACAATCGAGGTGTCCATAAAATGAAGAGTGTACAGGTCGGACCCTAACACTGGGTGATTTGAAGCTTTGTACTGAAAATGACATTTATCCAAAACAGCCAAGTTGCAGGCCGTAAAACTAAAACAATTGGCTGAAAGATGCTAAAGCGCTCCATCGTGCTGCGGGGACCTGCAGGTCGGATGATAAGTGTCTGTTCAGCACACAGTCTTTGTGTTACCATGTTGATGTGCTGTGCCTCGTATGTAACTATTGCCAACACTCTACTGTAGGCTATGCTTAAGCATTAGTGCGGAGCGATACAATGAGAACAAGGGGTATTCTCCCATCGTACTGCAGTGAAACATATGCAGCCTTGAAACCTTGTGCGCCTCATTGTTACCAGCGGCTTGACATAGTCAGAGAGACTGATATGAAGCTGCTCCTCACTGTTTTAATAGCCCATTCAAATTAAAGCCATTGTCAACGAGGCAGTTGGCTTTATCAAGGGTGTTGATCTAAGCAGGCAATTTTCTTCTTGGAAGAGGAATAAAACGGTTGTGAGAGCAAGCTAAATAAATAAAAACGTGGCTCAGTATACTGGCAGATTCAGGGAGGGAAACACATAGAGAGATGCCGTTTGCAGTCACTCTGATCATTTGTTTCTTTGTGGGTCATCTTTTTTTATCTCCCGTCCTTTTCTATCAATTGGATCAGATTGCAGTAAATCAGACATCTGACAGGGTGTCACGTGCAGAAGAAAACATCAATGTGATTAGGAATATTCCGATGAGACAGTCGGTACGAGGAAGAGAAAGGGAGCAAGAGGCCACATTTCCCCCTGCTAAAATCAATCTTGTGGAGGTTTGTGAGAGCAGCATACTGATGAGCCTTCATTCACATGTGTCCTCCCCTTGTTGCTGTCTTGGCCTCCTTCTCACAAAAACTGAAATTATTATCTGATTTATAGAAATATTTGAAATCACATTACCGTACTACAGTACCATAGGTGTTAATGTATGGAGTCATGCAGATCTTTTACTTGTACTTCAGTACATGTTGCTGATAAAACTACTGGACTTTTCATTAACAGGCCTTAATGTTTAGTGTCGAGTATTTTGTTGTATAATTTGTTTTTCTTTAGACAAAGATCTGATTGTTTTCCAACACTGTATTGTATTTATAGTTCAACAGGCGTGCATTATTAGAGACACATATGGGTTTTTTTTTTATGTGGTCAGAGAATTTCAAAAGTGATAATGTGATATTTCTTTATTGTCCCATGGCCAGGCTTAACATAATCCTCTTTTAGCTAATTTAGCATGCTTTCTGCAAGAGTAACTGTGGCGTTGCTGTACATACATTGCTAGCACAGTCCTGGAATGACCTCATGATAAGCAAAAAATAAATAAATCCCA
This sequence comes from Cottoperca gobio, assembly GCF_900634415.1. NCBI lineage: Eukaryota > Metazoa > Chordata > Actinopteri > Perciformes > Bovichtidae > Cottoperca > Cottoperca gobio. The sequence goes on from NC_041373.1 coordinate 2,936,786, forward strand.
GAATGTGTGGTTTAATCCATTTAGTTAAAACAACAAGTCAAAAACGGTGCTGCCAGTGCAGTGAGATAACATGATACAAGTCAACTTGAATTTCCTGGATGCATGGCATCCTCTTTATGGTGTTGCCAGTGGTGGCTGCAGGCATTGATGGGCTCAGGTTCAATATTTTTAAATGGGGCCCCATTCAACCTGAGACATGCAAACAAACATACACATCAGAGCCAGCTGCTGGCATTAGCAGTATAGGCAAATGTTGGTTGTGCTTGGCTACAGGGAGAGAGAGGGTGACACAGAGAAAGAGAATGTGCATGCAGATTGCTGAAGTAAATGTGGCCTCCAGTTTGTCAATAGATTATGTTTGCTGCCATTTCCGTCTACTCTGACAGTCGCACAAAGAGCCATTATGGCCAAACAGATGGTAAGAATGTGTGATCAGTTATTATGGCTCGGTGGCTGAGATGCACACTAACCTTTTGTCTTCATGCTGATAGGCCACCATGCAATTTTACAGAGTGCAGGTTTAAATTCAAAATCAAAAAAGAAACGATGTCGCCCACAACTTCAAACTTAATTAAATGTCCCCTTACTAGCTTTTTTCAAGGCTTTCATTGTCTTCATCAGTGGATGGGGTTTTGTCAGTTTCCATTTATTGTCATTATTATTTTAGGCTATATCATTTAATTTACTGTTTCCCTTTCCCAGCAGATGGAGTTTGCTCACTTGTCACATAACCAACTCAAACCAGTAGAAAAGACCATAAAATGAAAGCTCCAGAAAAAAGATACTAAGTAGGTGGACACTAATTCCAGATCTATTTCTGAGAGAGATCAGAAACTTGTTATGAATCTTTGTGTAATTTGTTCGTAACATCAGAGAGAATTAAGAGGCAGCGGTGAGCCGAGTGCTGAAAACACTCCAAGCAGTACAGTTAATTACATAATTAATCAGGTTAAGAACAATTACCATCTAAGGAAAGAAAACCCCCTAACTGAGTTTATCTGTTAATACTGTTCATGTTGTTTAGAGGGTGCATGTCGGTGCAATACAATGAAAAAACACTTTCATGAGGATCTACATGGGTATTTGCCCTGATTTACACTCACAGAGCCCGTGGCAGTCAACAATACAAACGAGCGAGAGCTGGCATTGAAATATATCCTGTCTCTGTGTGCTTTTTATCTCACACATTCTCTCTGGCTCGCTCTCCCTTTCTCTCCATTTGTCCCCCAAAGGCAGAATATTGGAGGAGTCTTTAATCATCTTTACTGCCCACTCTATAATCCCTGCTAAGAGACTAATCCATGATCTGCCACAATGGAGACCGACCCCAACGTGTCAGGGGGAAGGAGAAGCAAGACGAGAGAAAGGGATACAACATAGATATCCTCAATGTATATCCTCAATGATTTTGAATTCTTGTGCAGGATTGAGATCCATAATCTTTTGTCGAAGGGAAAGGAAACATGTCGTAATGAAGATTCACAGGATTCTGTACCCCAGCAAAGAAATATCAACTGTATTTAGTGCTCAGAATGCTTTGTCTACAGCCATGGTGAGTGTCTGTCACCTGAACGTCTCAAACTTTAAAAAGAACAGGCAGAGGACTTGAGAGCTTGAAAACAAACTATGTGTTCCTTACTGTATGAAACTGCTTTAAAGGAATTGTTCTAATCTAATCTAAGTGCTGGGTAGATGGATAACTATTGGGATGGCTGTGGCTCAGGAGGTAGAGGGGTTGTCCATCGGTTGGAAGGTCAGTGGTCGATCCCCAGCCCCTGCAGTCAGCATGTCGAAGTGACGAGCTGATGTGCACCTTGTATGGAGCCTCTGACTCTTGTATGAATGTGTGAGAATGGGTGAATGACATATGTTGTAAAACGCTTTGAGTGATCCCAAAGATTGGAAAAGCTATATGGAAGCAGTCCATTTACCATTTATTGTTCGTCAAGAAATAGCCCAAAGAGGTGAGCTCACTTGGTAGAGTGCACGTCTACTCCTGGGTTCAAATCCCACCCGCTGACTCCTCCTTCTATTTATCTTCTGTTTTATCTAATAAAAAAGGCAAATAAAGAAAATAAATGAGCCAATTATTCCCCAACAGTTGTTGTTTTTACAGTTATGTTCAGGGGTGTTAATGTTTCTCAGCTCTGTACCTACAACACAGACATTAAGCAGTATTAATTGTCCCATCTCCCTCTCTGTAAGAGAAGAATAACCATATTTTATTAACGTGTTCTAAATGTGCAGTTCTAAGGTTAAATTACCAACTGGGCAAAGTGGGCTACTGCCCAAGGTCCTCATTGGTTACTTTAAACCTCAGGTTTACCTAATGTCAGTCGATTTTAGCTGCTTTTATTTATTGCAAATTTGTATGCAGCATGAAAAATACAATATGCACTAAGGTGGGTACTGCATTATTACTTGCCCTGTCAGAGGTTTAAAACCTTTATGATTTTAGTTGATATTGCACGGACATGGTACATAATTGTACATAAAGTTGTTGATGAAATTGCCTCATACTAACGGGCATACAGAGAACCTGAGGTCAGGTACAACAATCAGTACAACATTACTGTTATGTCTCTGGGTGCCTAGAAGAATCACGTATGTGAGATGGGTGCTTGAAGGTGGAGGGGAGATATGCATTGCACAGAGGGCGGGGGGTGGTGCTGAAAATATGTCTGTGTACTGGAGGTGAGAGACCACGTAGCAAATGACCATGTGATAATATAATTTCTATATCAGCTGTTCTCATTTATCAAACTATTCACAATATGTTGTTATTCAGTTGTATCCAGTGTGTAAAAAGTATTCTAGCCTTTCACAGAACATATTCTCTTTTTGTTTTATTTGATCAAGTGTTATTATTCATATGTAGCAAGAGTGTCTGAAAATTGAGCAGTTCCCTGACATGCACTCATATCCACTCACAAGCCATTTATGTTGCATTATAGTGGATCTCATAGAACATAGACGCTTTTAGAATTGAATGTGAAACAAGGGAGGTCTACATTTCTGGGGGAAGTCAGAGAAAGTCAGTCAATTTTACAAATGGGTTACTTCACAGGAATAAGCCCTGACAAGTCATTTAGATGAATTCACAGTGTGACCGGGATTTAAAATAAAAATAGAAAGATGCCAAAAACTAAAGTTTGCTATTAGTGTTGTTTCCACTGCAAATGTGCATTTGAAAGTTTACTTTAAATTATAACTCAAGGCATGAAATACTTAATTATCTTATATGTAAAATAATTTAAAAACACTTTATTTCTGGGGTATCACATTTTTAGCATCACTTTAGTCAAAACGGCACAAAATACTCACTCACTCACCACTCATGGGACTCATTAAATGAAGAAGACACAGTGATGAAATCATACTCAGAGCGCTTTATTATCACAATCAGTAACAAAACACCACACTGTACTCACATCATGGATTTGAATATGATCCAAAATGTAAAAGTGAATGTCTTCTTCTCTTATTTTATACAGATGGCTCTCTCTGTCTGTGTCATTATTCAATCTGCTATTGTTATAACGGTTACAGGAATTTAAGCTGACACATTTTGAAATATTATTGTATACAGTAGCTAGAGATTCAAGCAGAGGAAACCACCTCCAGCCCTGTAGGTCTTAGATATCCAGTGTTGTGAGCATGTGACTGTAGGGAGATGGATGCTCTTTGTGGGTCAGTCACAACCAAAGATGTCAGCTTGATGCTCTCACAGCGCCTCAGATAATGTTGTGGAAAAACAAGCTGGATCCTGGGATGTGCTAGTGTTTTTAGTGCTATGATCAGTTTCTGTGTGGTTTTAGAAGTCATTCTGCAATACTTGATAGATAAAAGCCCAACAGTCCCATTTATTTTCTGCATAAATATTGTAAGGTGACTGGTACCTTTTGAGTTTTTAATCACATTTGCTCGTCTTCCAGGCCAGCCTTCAGTCCTTTGATAAAAGGTACAAGAATCTTTACATACAAAATTGAGGAGAGAAGTCGACTACAACTCCCAAGAAGCATTTTGATGAGAAACACCGAATCATCAAGCTTAAAATTAAACCCATGCACCACTAATGACCATAAGATTATACACAGTCCTGAAACCTGATTAAACATTCAGAAGTTTAAATTAGTTCACTTTCTGTTTTGGGGGGACATCTTGACGACTTCAGCACTTTTATTCCCACATCTGAGAACAAAGCATATTTCTTTATACAGGTGATCTGTGCCTTCTCCATAGTAACAGTTGCTGAGCCTCATGGGTATATGGAACCATCCACCATGCCAAATCTTTTGTCAAAAATATCTTTATAGGCTCACGGCTCATTGGTTGTAATTCTACAGCACAGTGTTGTACGGCGAAATGCAAGTTGCAGTCCCTTAATGCTGCCCCCTCAGGGCTTATTCCTTGAGATTTTGTAGGGAGAACTATCGAGCCACTTTGCCACATCCAAGCATAGGAGCCATATCAGATTTTAGCCTTTTTGATGCGCGTGCCAAGTTTCGTGAGTTTTCAAACATCCTTAGATCAGCTTCCTGTTTATAGCGGATAAAGAGTCAATCAATGTCTTAAGACTTTCATTTAAGGTGGATCTTACCCGTAGGTGGGTCTATGAATATGAGTCAATATTGGCATGTATATGTCTTCAGGCCAGGATTTATAATAATCACTATCATAATATATTATTACTCGTCATTTTAATTCAAATTTTTAATGATAATAACACTATATTTAATAGCCTTTTCATTCACCAATTATTTTATAATTTATATACAGAACAAGCTTAGAGATTATGCATTTATAAGGGCATGGAGAGAAAAGATGAAAAACGACAACCGTGCGGTCACTTTTCATATGAACAGGCCACTGAACTCACCGGCATGAAATCTTGAGCTATTTCTGCACCATCAGCGCAGCTCCACCTCACAGAGAGGGGAGGAGGAGACGCACTCCAAGGCATCCAGTCAGTAGCTCATCAACGTGAAGCATTGAATAACTTCAGGGCGTATGCTCGAGTGCTAACCCTTGCTGTCTGTTTAGACCAAATCTAATGGAGAATAAAGTAATCTGATTCTGAGTTTAAAGTTACAGGAGATCGCCCTCAGGGTTCTAATCTGTCAAAATAATGGACGGCCTTCAGATTTTTCCATCATTCTTAAAAAAAATGAAATCAATGAGGGCAGGCCATCCGTTAGAAATTATGCACAGGAGGTCAACATTTTCCACATCGGGCTCCAGACTAACTTATTTAACCAACGTCCCGGAAATCTTACCCATTTACTTTGTTATTGTTATCTATAGTGGCTATTTGCTTAAAAACACAGAATTCAAATGATTAGATCATAAATGAAAGTATTTGCATTCAAATATTATCTATGCTCCATGAATCTTGGTAGCCTACTAGTAGTTGTAATGATGCATTGTAAGCTGCCGAGAGCTAGTGTTAGGACTCTTAACAGCTCACAATTCCCTCTCTAATATCTATTTTTTACTGCTGTGAAAACATCTTCAAACAACTGTGTTTATTAAAGTTCCTCTGCAAAAACACATTTTACAAGATTACATTCGGACACAGCATGAGAACGTTATAATTTACCTCCGTTATTTAGCCAAGCGGGACTGTGCTGACCACTAGCTGCTAAAAGCTAACAGCTAACGTTACGCAACATCTGACTTCCAGGACTGACACTGTCTGAAACGCGCTCTTTTTCTTTTTAATCAAAAATAGTAAGCTGTCTGTTAAATTGAAGTTTGCTTGTAGTCCCAGAATGCCACAGCTCAATCCATGCATATCATCTGGGCTGCCCTGGAGAGCAGTTTAGCACGCATCTGGTGAGTGAGAGGGTCAGCGTATGTTTCCACTATGTGTGTGCGTGAAGAGCTGACAGTGACAGCTGGCTGGTGGTTGGCACAGAGGCCAACTGATGCAGGGATAAGTGCCTCGACAATAAATAGTCTCTCTCTCTCTCTCTCTCTCTCTCACACGTACACACACACACACACACACACACACACACACATATAGATAACAGTAGAGCTTCCAGCAAGCTGCTGCGTGGCGCTTCAAAGCCGCAGAGACAGAGGTGATAATGTGACTGAGAAGGGTGTTAAATTATGAGTCTATATACACGGTGTATGTAGAGCACACCGATGTAAACACTGTATTACGTAAAGAAGGAAGAAAAGCACATTTACTCTGCACATGGATGAGCATCAAGGCGACCTGTTAAACTGGAACGCTGCCGGAATCCTGAAAATATTTTAAAATTCAATGGCAATCTTGAAAAAGTGGCAAGGGGCCTGGTGCTAATGATACATCACAGGGTATGTGTTTGTGCATGTATGCATGCATGTGTCATCATGAGTCATACTTTTGAACTCCCTTGCTCTCATTAGAGAGTCTACTTTAGTGTGTGTGTGTGTGTGTGTGTGTGTGTGTGTGTGTGTGTGTGTGTGTGTGTGTGTGTGTGTGTGTGTGTGTGTGTGTGTGTGTGTGTGTGTACTGCATACGCAAGAGAGCAAAAGAAAGAAAGAAAGAAGGTAATGATCAAAATCTGCAGGAGCAGAACTGTATTTCCCTCAGGCTTCAGTGCGTGTGACTTCAATGTCCTTCCTCTTTCATTTCCCTTTCTTCTTCTTTCCGTCTTTCCATCTTTCTTTCATTACTTTAAACATAGAGTGGCTGACAATGGCAGTTGGTGGATATGTTTCAAATAAACAGTAAAAAAAAATACTTACACTTACACTAGAGATGGAAGTTATGATTCCCTTTGTGGATTTGAATCGTTTATTTCCGTCCAGTTCAAAGATCACATACATTTCTCTTAGCAAGCATCACTTCTTTTAATGTTCAACAACAAATGTTTTTAGACCTGTGAGGTGCCTGTTATTTTATTTGGTTTATGATCCGAGAAAGTTTTGATTTGTTTTCAACAGAGGGCGATGATGGAAGAGAGGACTGAATCAAAGAGCGGTTAATGTCTTTCCTAACATTTAAACTTCTCAGCAGAAGGAGTCGCTGCTGAGTCACTGTGCAATAATGTGTTATTAGAACAATCACCAATCAATTCCATATTCTTCTGTATATTAGAGTAGCCTATTAAAATACATTATAGCTCATGACAGCGTTTCTGGTCCTCCATACAGTATCACGTTAGTTTACATGAAAATCTAGATATGCTAGAATTCTCATGGCTTGCCATCATATTAGTTTGCTGCTGTATGAATGGGCTGCCCAGATCAGACTCCTGTGTTGGCCAAAACAAGCACAACACGATTGTGCTGGCCAACTGGTAAGCACTGCTATCATTTCACTTTGCAATCTGTTTTTAACACACATTTCAAAACGGACATTTCCGGGTACAGCTCCAGCTGGGGACAGAACGCCAAACAAATGGAGACTGTCTTTGAAAAACAAAGTCTGGTCACCCGAGTCGGAATTGTGTGAATAACAAAAGACCAAAATTTGTTTCATGTTCTGTCAAAAGTTTCACGTTCTTGGTAGAGGTATTTTCTTTTCACTGTGGACATAGTCAGGTAGCTGTTTTGCTCGTTTCCAGTCGATTGCTAAGCCAGGCTATTCCTAGTAATTTGTAATTGAGCCTCTCTTCTCATTCTTGCAAAGAAGGCAAACAAAGAGTAAACATCTGTCTCTTGCTTTGTGTCTACAAAATGGAGGATGTGTGCCGTGGTGTTATGTTCAGCCTGACTGTGTAGTAATGATTTTGCTTTATCCCGCTGTGGTGAGCATCCTAGTAAGCTATAGGATCCCAGGGCTACGACAGTATATGCTCTGGTGCATATATGTATGCATGTGGCTTCCCTGTGTGTGTGTGTGTGTGTGTGTGTGTGTGTGTGTGTGTGTGTGCGTGTGTGTGCGTGTGTGTGCGTGTGTGTGTGTGTGTGTGTGTGGGGGGGGGGGGGGGGGATAGATGTCTGTGTTATTTACAGGAAGGATTTACACTTTCAAAGCTTGGTCTGGCGCTCGCTGGGTTCTCCCTAAAGACAAGACATTGATGTTTTACTTTCCAATGAGTTGTTTAGGAACAAAAGAAAGAGGCAAAGGTGTGATAAAAAGGATGCTACCCATCACAATGCCAATACAGTGGAGAAGTGGAGGCAGTTTTACCTTAATGGATTTGAGAGGATCGACCGAGATATAGCTCAATACTCTCTAAACCACACTTCTTTCTACTTTGAATGAGTATTGAAGCATGAATTCCAAGCAAATAGTGATAGTGAAGTTCTTCACGGTCTCTAAGTTGACAGCGTTGTCCTGCGTAATGACGTCACTACTATCTAAATACGTTAGGCTGGATGAAGACTGTTGTCAGATGTGTCAGCTATCTTATCTGTTTGGTCCTCGCTGTAATAATTTAAATGCAGCGGGGGGGGGGGGGGGCTACGTGACATCACAGCTGCTCGTCAGTGGTGGTAGATACCAAACGCATCCATCAGCCGCTGACCAGACATGACTAATGACGTCCATCAGCTCCAGATTACAGATATTTACAAGTGATTACCTCGATACAGCTGTTGCCCGGCTAACCCCAATGACTGACATTAGCACTGCTATTCAATTTGACTCGATTGCTGCGATTGATTAGCGCCGCCTCTCAAGGAAGCTGGGGATACTACTGGCTATTGATCCAGCATCAACGCATCTGTGAAGAGATTGACCCTGACCAACTCAGTGTGTCCTGTATGACATGTTGATGTCTCAGTTACCTAACAACTGTCTCCCAGTATTAGGAATCCATAAGAGGAAATACATGTCAGTCCGTACAATACATTGCTATAAGTCTGTAGCATTAACACTCTCTCATTTTTAGACTATGCTCAGCACATTTTATTGCTGTTACAATTGATAATAATTCTATTCTAATTATTACTTTTATGGTATTACATACATAATTGTATTAATCTATGTATATTACAACATCTCATATTCATGTATCGATACACACATACCTGTGTATAATGTACATTTATTTTAATGACTAAACCACCGAGCAGCATGAATTGACTTTGTCAGCCTTTGTTGGTCACTTAAAGTCCTCACTCCTCTTTTTATAAAGTTATTATCTGTAACATATTAGCAAACAGTTGCCTGATTCATTCAGCCGATGTGGAGCAGCATTAGCATTCATTCACAGATGTCTTTCTTCTCTTTCTCCTTGGTTAAGTCCAATATTCTCTCTCCTTTTAGCTCGGTTTTGGTCTCCACCAAATCCTGCGACAAGTGTCTGACTCTTTAGCTGCTAAATGTGCCACTGTGTTCACCAGCTGTTCTCTGATGTTTCTTTTAAAACAGCTGCCTGCTGCAGATGAAAATGAAGTTAAAGTGACATTTGCAGAGAGTAAAACCAAAACAACGAACTAAAAGACAGTAAAACATTTGAATAGCTGAGAAGAACCATTGTTAATTTAAGAACTACCTATTAGTGCAGCTTTCATGTAAGAAGGGAGCATGCTGAATGCCGTTTAGTGCTGGGAAAGTAACAAAGCTTTGTTTACCAGAGCTCCTCCGGTAAACAGCTAACATGCTGCAGGGTTTTGCTTATAAAAATTTAAACAACAAGCTAAGAGAGGTCTTAGAGCTCTGTATAGATGAGGAGAGCTGCAGAGTTGGTAATTGTCTGTGTGTTTATAACTCCCAACAACAGCTTTCATATTATTCATTTTGATCATGTGTTAATATACAAGTATTGATTAGTGCACCTTTAAAATAAATTCTTTATTCGTTATGTTATTGTATTGTATGTAGTACCTACCTGTTTCATTGTGATTTAGGTGAACCAACTTGGCTGATGCAACAATACCCACTAGGGTTAATAGCTTTGTGTGTGTGTGTGTGTGTGTGTGTGTGTGTGTGTGTGTGTGTGTGTGTGTGTGTGTGTGTGTGTGTGTGTGTGTGTGTGTGTGTTGCATGTTGCACGAATGTGAGGTGGTCATGTGTGTGACAGTGTGCTGTCTCATATCTTGTTAATCTGGGAAAGCTGCATCTTCTTCAAAGGGCAAACAAAGCACATCTTGAATTTGAGATTTACTTGCATCTAACATGCTTCCTGACAGCAGCGTCTCAGATTGTTTACTGCAAGAAATATACCAAACTGTGGAGCTACATTTGTCATGTTTACTAATATGACAGTATTTGTGTTTCTGCATGTGTTAATATAGCAGTCAGAGGGTTTTTTTAGACTATATTAGTTCTGCAATCATAAGACTGACCTATTTAAAATAGGGCTGCACAGTATTACTGCGTTACGTCTGTGTAGTTTTCTTAAGGTACATCTACACAGCTCTATAAATCCAGGTTGTTATTTTATCTTGGTGCGACTGCGGAGGTTTTCATGTTTCATGTAATAACTAGAAATATAAGCCTGCTGTTTATGTGGAAATCCAGGAATTCATTTGAGTGATTATTCTATTTAGTTTTTTGTTGAGCCTAGATTTTGGCGTTATATTACTCACATTGTTCTTGGCTGCAGCACAAAAATCCCAGGTAGCTTGGGATGCCTGTCAACAAGAGAATGTGTTGAAAAGGAATCACTAATCAGGGGCTGGCAAGGAGGTAGACTGAGGTAGTGGTAGAATAATGCAGTAGAATAATGCAGTGACATCGGAGGTCCTCTTCGTCAGTGTTTGATCATCAACAAATCTAAATCTTTCTCAGTGTTTGGTTCTTCATAGAACATTCTCTGTTAATAAACATACCCAGAGTGTGATTATATACTATATCTACTGCATGTGTGGCACCAGAACATTCAAACCGCCAATTTACAGATACATTAAATATGATGTGATGATGAACAGTGGAAAAAAGTGATAATCTTATATTTGTAAAAAAATGAATCTGCTTCATGTGTGTGTGTGTGTGTGTGTGTGTGTGTGTGTGTGTGTGTGTGTGTATGTGTGTGTGTGTGTGTGGGTGTGGGTGTGTGTGTGTGTGTATGTGTTTTTGTGTGTTTTGTGTGTGTGTGTGTGTGTGTGTGTGTGTGTGTGTGTGTGTGTGTGTGTTTCTTAGTACTGCAGTCGACTTTTACTTATTTAGTTGTTACATTTCTTTTAACACTAACATCTTCTATCTTTAACTAATACTATGTCACTTGTGTTAAAACTGTTTCTTCGGGACACAACATTGTGGGAGGATTCTGAAAGATAAACCAACGGAATATCAGTTAAGAGAAGACATCGCCTGCTTTGACAACGTCTACATGGTTGTTCACCTTCCTGATCTATCGCCGCTGCTGCCCCAATCACCTTTACTTGTCACGTAGGTCGTGAAAGGCAGCGAGCTATGATTGGCCGTGGTCCAATTGTCTACTGTGTCTCTTGGCCAAGTCCCAGCAGAAACCTGAGGCACTATCATCACCGAACTGGCTCTCCGAAAACATAAATGTTTTGTAGTCTGATCCTGGCAAATGAGAAATGTGCATAAAGAATGTGCACATTAAATCAGTATTCAAACAGCATCTACGGAATCCACTTTAAAGCGGTTGAAAAAGCCACCTGGCTCTTTGCCACTGTTATTGTTTCTAGTGTTAATGAGTCGAGGACTCTGCAACTTCAGTGTCCCAACATCAATCGACAACAGATAAAGTGAAAAAGCTTTAAGACGGTAGAAGGCCTCTGCTGCCCTGCCTTCTTCGCTTTCTTTCTCCCTGTGTTTCAGTGCTTTTCAGTCTTTGATTCGGCTGTGCTTTGAGCTCTGCATCCAGCAAGTTGAGCAGCATCCCTGAACCGCATCTTTCATCTCTCCCCCACTTAGCACACCCTCATATCATAAGCGATCTCACTGCTTGTTCTCCTTTCTTCTTGTGGATAATCCTAACCTCGCCAGCCTAATTTTCTTCTTCTGTTGTAGCTGTGAGACGTGGACACTAACCGCGAATCTGATACAAACCTGAAATTTGTTGTCAGCAGTCATTACTTCATCACAGAGCAGTCCAACAGGCCTCTGCCGTCCACTTTAGACAACTCAGATTTCTCTGTGATTCTGAGCTTTGAAACACACTCCAGCCGCTCGGAAACCAGCCCTGGAGCCAGTCTCAGTCAACACTCCGAGAGAAAAAGGCAGAGTGATAATGATGAAAAATCATCAGACGTTATACATTTAGAGTTACTGCTGCCATGGTGAGCCTGAAGGCCAGGCATAGGGCTTTCCCCTTATACAATGCCCAGAGGATCGCTTCTTAGCACAAACAAAATAAATAAATCAGAGCCAAGTACCCAGGAGCAAAGTGATTGTGTGGGCGACCGACCCTTTTCTAAGACACATTATGACGACAAGCTTTTTTCTCCGTCTCTTTGAATCCCTTTCCATCCCCACCCTCGCTATTTTACTCATCCCTCCTTTCATTTTACCTCTCTGTCTTCTCACCAAACATAGCAAAAATGATAATGTTATATCTTCATTGTCTGTCATTTGTGAGTATTCACAGAGCCCTCTATTGCGGAAGTATTTTGTGTATCAAGTTAAATCCCAGAAAGCATGACAGCACTGTATGTCAGAGCCATAATCTGTTTGGATTTAATGCCCCTCATCTCCAAATGTGTTTGTTAAATTGTGAAAGTGATTTTTAAATTAAAGCCTACCAAGTTCAATCATGACAATAGTAACTCTTAAGCTTTGTTCTGCTTAAGTGCTTTCACAACCACGTAAGATCTCCATACACACGGTCGGGCAAAGCATAAATATGGTGCTTTCTACTTGAATAATGGCCCCAGTGTTTTCTCACAGCAGCCTTTAGTTCGAGCAGCTGGAGCTGTGGTATGAATCTAGATCTTCACAGAGAGATAAAATACAGTACTTCATGCAGGCTGACGCACACATATGGCTGTGCTTTTTAACCACCCCACAATGATAAGTAGGCCGACAGTAGCTTTGCAGTCCTGCACTGTGTCTGAATGCTAATGAGGATGCCAGTACAATCAGAGCAGCTTCCAGAGCACCAGCAGAGAGCTGGGATCCGACGAATATTCTGACACTAATTTAATTTAATCCTGACCTCCTTTCCTCCTCTACATGTTGAGCAGTGTGAGGGTCCGAGACCCCTGTGTGAACGTCACGCATATCCAAGCTGTAACTCGTTCCTTGTGGCTCAGTATTTAAAACCTAAAGTGGATTCTGCAGTGAAATCTACAGCATTTCCTGTTTCCATGTAAAGGAATTTTAATTTTAATTTCTATGAGCAGGATTAGCATGAATTGCTGAACTAAGTATGGGAAGCAAAATTAGGAAACCTATGATTTTAAGAGCAGGATGGGAATGTATCCAGTCATTCATTACATAGCCCATTACAGGCACTCAAAGTAATACAAGTACAGAAATATTATTAGCAAAATAAACTTAGAATGTTAACTTAAATATACAATTTCTATTTGCGTCACGTGTGTGAGCCTCACTGCCACTCTCTCTCCGTGTACCCTCTGTGACGTGGATCATGAGAAAACAGATGGCATTGTGGGACAGGTTCCAGAGCTCCACAACCTCCCGGGCTTCTGTCGTACTGTCATCTCGCTGGCATGGCCTGGGTCTTAATCAGGGGCCTGACTGATGCTGATGAAGGTGATGCTAGGAACAGAAGGCTACGAATGCCTCATCTTCCTCCTCTCCTCACCAGAAAGACTTGCTCGGAGCAGAGAAACAGCGTCCAAAAGTCTGTGGGAAGTGACTCAGAGTAGAAGAACAGCCAGATGGTTTCAGACCCTGTTTGGGGTCCAATAGCCCTTTTTTATTTTCACTTTTCTTATACATGAAGGTTGAATTGTTATTTATCATTGATCCATTTATTGAATTTTTAATGCAGGTATGTATGTTAATCACGAATCATTTTATTCTTAAAAGCGCTCTGCATCATTTGTCAAAACTCTTTGCCCGATGTTCAGAGCTAATTGCTTTTATAATTCTCTTTCTGTTCGCTGACTCAGCAGGTTTCCCAAGTATTTCTGGATCAAGTATTGAATCAATATCAGCTTTTAGACCTGATACAACTCTTTCAATGATTACAGTTCACAGTGATGCAGAGTCAGTTTGTTGGCAAGATTTTATTATGTAAGGGTGTAGCTCCATCGCTCTCATTCTGAGCACAACAACCCGTCAATAGCATCAAATATTTATCATCGTACCTGTCTTCCTTCAAAGCTATTGGCTGCCTTTGTCTGTCTTTGCCCTGAGGTAAGCACTACAATATCAGGAAAGTGGGAGGCAAGAAAAAGTCTATTATTTTTATTCACCCTCTTGATACTTGTACACGTTATACATATATGACCTTGCCAGAGATGAGAAAACTTTTAAACTCGGGAACGAGCTGAACTCTCTTTTACCTTCCAAAACCAAGCCCTCGTCCTGTATTTCGATTGCAATTAACTTCTGAGATTATAAAATGACATTATGCCTGGCTTTTTTTGTCTTCCCCTGTCTGCCTTATCAGCTGTTATTTGATTATTACATACAGCTAATCGGGCCGGCCGGCTCTGCGGTGGAAGCTGGTGCTGTGGCAGGAATGACAAAGAGTGTGTTAAGCTCAGGAGAGGGCTCGTGGTAACAGAGTTGAATCAGAGGCCACTCTACATCAAGTAATTGGTAAGATCGAGTGGACGTCTGATGAGGAATCCACCAGTGAGTTGGTGAGGCAGGGAGAGCAGCGAAGGGATTTGCCTAATGCTGAATATTCAAAATTAAAGTATGTTTGCATGCTTACTACAACAAGTCACATTTCAACAATTCAACAGCAACATCTCTTAAAGCAGTGTTCCCATTCCTCTGGATGATCCACAGAACCTTTTATTTAGTTGTTAACTTTTGTTTGGCTATAAATAATGTTTGGATTCTTTGTAGCTGTCTGGACACATTTGTTTTGTTTTTCTGCAAATTAAAACGTGACTCATCTTGAAAAACGTCTCGATATCAACTGGGAACTGAACCTGAGCTCAGGCCTATTGTGTTGCATGTATTATACATGTAGAAACATCATTTGTCTTTTATGAAACCATTTACATTTCCCAAAATTGTTCCAGAACAACAATGGTGCTAGCGTATTTAGATGACATTCTCAGTTCAAAGGAAGCTCCCGTCTTGGATTGGAAGCGTACCAAGAAACCTCTTTGTCAACAAGCCCCAATTGATTTTGTCTGCACCCGACTGTGATTGCTATGTTCTTACAAGTTCAAACACACCCAACAAAGGGAGAAACTACTCCAGGGTTCAAAGAAAGTGCCCTAACAAAACCTAGGTGAAGGCTTGAGGAAAGGTAGAAACAAATAGAACCAAAGAAGAAAAGAGGAGCCTGAAGAGCTCCCTTATAATCAGTCTTCTAGATGGACTTTAACTGATGATCCCCTGACGACTATGTTTGAAACAGAGTGTTTCAGGCTGGTACTTTGAGTCGTATGCTGAATTTAAAGCCTCATTTCGCTCCGGCCCCAGTGCGTTTGATGTTGCTTGTGTCGTGACTTGAGAAGTTATCTTAAAGTTGCATCTGAATATCATCTTGATGGACGGATCAGGGAGACGCTCCAACAGCTCTTTACTATTCTCCAGATAGAAAGACAAACATATGCTTCCAACCTGAGAATAAAAATAATCTGCTCCCAGTTTTGAAGGCTCAGAGAGGTACTCAGAATTAAAAATGTAACATAATCTCTTTGTCAAACAACACATGTTCCCCTGACCACTTTCTTCTTATGTGATTAAAGGGGGAAGGATAGATGCCTGTGTTCAAGAAGGCTGTTAGGCTGTCACACTAAAGGATCCTGGAGCCTCCACGGCAGTATTCACAAGACTCTTTTCTCAACAGCCAACAATTTAGAGAATTACTGAATTGTGAAATATATTAACTGGATTTTTTGTATTTCATTGCATTTTGTGCTTTTGGCGGCCGTTTGATTCAAAGTGTGAGGAATCCTACAATCAGTTGTGATTATACACATGTGAATAGAGAGAGAGAGTGTTAGGGAAACCATCCTCAGCTCTTCTACGCAGGTTAGTGTTGATATGCACACATTTCTTCATGTGTTGCTGAGGACTTCTGTTGAGGGAACTATTATATCCAAATATGTGTTATTTTCTTTTCTTGTAGAGTCGAACATGATAAGGTAATGGTGTAATACGTTATAACTTACAATTTCTGTTATGAACACATTGAATGTACATATTTATTTTGTAATTGCCATTGCACAGAATAAAAATTTAAAAAAAGGGGAAAAAGACCAGTTGTTTTTGTGCATGATGTGCGTCACTGTGCATTCGGTCTTTCTATCAAGTTGAAAAAGGAATTCAAGTGCATTTTTATAAATGAGGTTCCTGAGGTGCTGAAGCCTGATTGGATTCCTAATGTTTTACAGGGTCTAATTAATTGCAGCTCACTCCACCTATTGAGACAGAACAGCCTGTTCTGACTGTCCAGAGCACTCATCTGGGTCAGACTCAGCACACGAGTATGAATCAAGGTTTTAGCTTTTATTCCAGCATTGTACCATGATCAGTAAGTGTTGATGTTGTCTGAGCGTCTTAGAGCTCATCAACCATACCACTGCACACAAACGTTTTCTAATTATTTTGTATTTTTGATTAGTTCCATTTTGTATTTTTGATTAGTTCCATTCCAACTATTTTAAAATCGTTTTTGGTGCGTCATGCATGAACATGTTTTCCCTATTACTTGACCTCCAGCAAGTGCTTTTACACAACAAAATATGTATGAATCCAAAGTATGCATGTGTAAAGACTAAATATCTCATACTGTACTGGTATGTGTGTCCGTAACTTCACTGCGGTGCAATGTAGTGTAAGAAATTGAAAATGCCTTAAGGGTAACACATGCAACCCACACAACCCTGCTTGTATTAAATGTTTCACGGCTAGTCTTTTCCCCCTTGTCTCCTCTCTCTTTCTTTCTGTCCCTCCTGCCCTCTGTAGATACATACCCTCTATCTCGATCCATTCCATTTACTCTTCATATCTGCGCACCTTAATAAAAGAGCACCAGTCATCTTGTATTTTAATCAAATACATTACGCTTTCGACATGATTCAGTGCTTACAGCTGCAGGCCTTTAGAGCAGATATTAAAAACCTGATGGTTGCTAAAGAACATGTGCACTTCATAGTTACTGTCTAATGTATTCATGTAGCTTATCACCATTTCCACTACTTAACCATTTTACTGTGCGCGCTGGCATGTACTACTCTGACATATTAAAACTTGTTTTTTTTGCTTGGGTTTACACTTTCTTTGAGCTAAAACCCTTTTTTCATTAGGTGATGGTGGCTTTGATGTTTAAAATGCATCAAACACTGCAGCTTAATAGCTGAACATATACAGTAGTTAGTGAAGACTTTTTCTAGTAACAAGGCGTAATTTACTCTATTGATCTGTGTGCTCTGATAATGATGATGTTCCTAATGTTTTCTCATTACCAGCATGCCACTGATGTTTTCTATTACCGTACCTGCTTGCTACTACCAAGTCTTCCCCAGACAGTCAACAATCTCCTTTATGACTTGTTTACGTTCTCCAAGCTATTACCTCTAATGTGATAGTGCGTTGTGATCATCACTATCTGTTAAGGGAGGACAAACGCTCAGTGCAATTCTTTCAGCTCCATTGCTCCTGGAAGCTTCTTGGAATAGACGAAAAGCATGCCTAACAAAACAAGGAGTATTAAGGGGTTACAGGAGGCGTACAGCACTGACATATGATGTGAGATACCTTGGCAGAGGGTGGCACTTGTAATTTTCACTAATGACCTTAAAAAGCCTTGAAATACATTATACACATGCATGCACAGGCCAGTGTTGTTATGTGTGTTCCTATAATGTGGGCTGTGATCTCATCTATGTTTTGGAACTGTGTTGTAACAGTGTTTGTGTGTGTGAAATGCTGTTTCAGCTGTCAAGCTGAACAATGATGCTGTTTGCTTCATTTCAGTTTCTATCTAAATCAAGCCGTGTTGGCAGCTCCCTCTGTGTTTTTGAGGTGTTTTTGATACACTTGTTGTGATGAGTTGAAGTAGCTGCCAGTAAGTGATGAGCGTATGAAGCTTTATGAAGCTTTGGGGCTTTATTTCTATTTGTGCAGAACATTTTTTGAAGCTTTGGGGCTTCAAACGCAGCAAACACAGAGACACCTTGTGGTTTGTAAAATTTACAGCAGCGCTTCAAGTGTGGAGACAAAGGACAATGGAGCGCTGATTTTAATCAAATCAAATTTATTATATAGCCCAATATCATAATTTACACAATTGTCTCAGACAGTCTGTGAAGGGGGTTTCACAGAATGTACAGCATACGACACCCTCTGTCCTTAGACAATCGCACCCCACTAGGAAAAACTCCCTAAAAGAAACCAACAATTAAAGGGGGAAAGAGACTGAGGCGGGATCCCTCTCCCAGGATGGACAGACGTGCAATTGATGTCATGTCTTGAGAATAAACAACATAGTAAAAATACAACATGATGGGATCAAATATGAAAAAGATGGATCCAGGAGGACGTCAAAATAGGTGTGTCAGGCAGGACCAGATCAACAGGCACAGCCATGGTTCATGATCCAGACACAACCTTTAATAGTGGCAACCTGCCAGATGAGAGACACGGAAACTCTGGTGATGATGCCCCGGATGTTGAGTTACTAACATGCATTTATGGGACATGAATGCATACAGATAGAGAGGGAAAGGAGGAGGAGAGAGAATAGAGGTTTAAGTCCCCGAGTAGTCTAAGCCTATAGCAGCATAACGAGGGGCTTGGCTCAAGGTAAGCCTGAGCCAGCCCTAACTATAAACTTTATCAAAGAGAAAAGTCTTTAGCCTGCTCTTAAATGTGGAGAGGGTGTCTGCTTCCCGAACACAAACTGGGAGCTGGTTCCAAAGGAGAGGAGTTTGATAGTTGAAGGCTCTGGCTCAATCTTATTATTGTTATTGTTAAATCTGCTATACATAAAAAGTAAATGAATGCATTGTCCAACAATCTTACATACTAAATATTTTTGCTTACCTTGCTCACCTTTTTGGTGTAGTGTTCAGTGCAGACTCCTGTGTTTAAACTTTATGGTTAATATTTATGTAAGATTTCATTGTAAAATTATATTTAATAAATTATCTTTTTAATGATAATGACTGATGTGTTTATCACAAAGTTTAGCTGTGATGTTTGAAAATGTGGAAGTCATTAGTCACGTTTTATTTCTCATTTGACATAAGATCCGACACAATGTATTGAAACAGTGAGCTTCAGTAGAGTGTAAAAAGCTTCAGAGCTTCGCTATCATTCTTCCATCTCTACTGCCAGTACATGTTCATACGCTTGACTGTGGGTGCTTCTGAGTGTGAGAATGTGTGTTTGAAGCACAGGAAAATCCTCTACCTGTAACAAATAAATGTTCTGTTTTTATGGACATTTGTTTTCATGGCAAGGTGTGAGTTTGGGATCACAGGTCAAGTAAAAGGTTTTTAAGGAATAAGACACAATGGTTTGACTCCAAAATAACCTTTGCATCTCACAGAGATAGAAGAAGAAACATACATTTGTCATCGTGCAGGCCTTTGTGTACCTGCCTCCAATCAACTTAATAGTCATATTGACTCACTGAGAAACAAATCCTTAGTCAGGGAGTTTAGCCAATATCAGAATGATCTTTATTGTCACTATACTCTGGTACAATGACACAATGATACAAATGTGTTTACATTTTAGCCTAATTGGCACCATTAAACGTTAATTAGTTAAATTAGCTATAAGCAGCTCCTGTTTGCAGTGTACTCATGAATATACAGATAATTATCACTGGATAGTGTATTTTTTCTATGGTTTTTAATCCCCTTTATGGACGTTTATTTGTGATGGACATCTGATATAATGATATCACAGTCACACTTGATCTAAGTGTGTCATTTTGAAATATTATCAACATTGAAAACCTTTCTTTAGGGTGATGACATCAACAATTAAGCATTATATGATCAGGAGCAGCTTTACACCACTGGAGCGAGGCCAGCTATGCTTAACCTGCAGCTGGAAGAAGCTGGTTTACGTTGGCCGAAGTGTTGCACTGCGCACCTGGTCGGTTAGACCTCTGACCAGGCAGTAGTTGGGTGGAGCGTGAAGTTGTGGTCAGACAGCTAAGCAATGAGCTGAAAGTCACTATAGAGCTCTGTAAAGCAGAGAGACCGGAGGTTCATCATACGAGCGAACACTTTCACATTGTCATTTTATTTCAGACAACACTGGAGCTCTGTGGTACAGCTCCAGTTTCAGGCCGTATGAATGTTCATGTGCAGCACAGTATCATGGGTAGAACTACAGTAAGTGTGTACTGGTTAAAGCAATATGCTCAACAAAAGAGTGGAGTGCAGAGAAGCACATTTATTTAAATATTATTATATATAATAGTATAATGTTGAGACATGAGGGGAGTTGGACTGCTGTGTTTGTGTTGTTTGCAGGACAGCCTTGTTTAATGTACAAGTGATGCATAGTCCTCTGCTTATCTATTTTCATGAATAGAGCACAAGTCAATGATTTCCTGAAATACATTCAGAACTGAGAATGAAAATATGAACTCCAACCCACCTGCAATAATGACTTCACTACTCGCACAAATGTCGAGACTCCAAAGAATAATGACAACGCAGATTGGATTATAGAGCTTTTGCGTTGTATGCAACCTTTCCACCGCATTTACTTTGTCTGGTAATTGTTGTATTCATTTATTCTTCACGTCTGGCTCCCACCATCTGGCTAAATGTTGCTAAATATAATTTAGTTCAACCCCATCTCAGAAGATTCACTTAAAATATGAATGATTTAAATGTTTTCATTCTCTTTCCAGAAAGTGATCTTGTACTCCAACGGAATTTGGTTTTTCTTTTCAAAAGAAGAACCATTTTTAAAGTTGATCGTTTGCACATCTAAAATAGTATCACAGCGTCGTAGTCCCCCCACCCTCAGCATCTGCAGCAGAGATTCTACTATGATGTTCTCTTCTGCTTTGTTGTTGTGAGTCAATAGCTTCACTAGATTATCGATCCCAGGAGATGAAAGAATTACCAATTAGAAAAGGAGCTGCTTTTTACTGTACATGATCTCTTAGCATCCACTCTGTATCTAGCTTTCACTGTAGGACAAACATCATTACTCCCCTCTCCTCTGTCATTCCTACAGCACCTCACTACCCACGCCTCGCCGCCAGCCTGCAGCCATTAACCCTGACATGAGCAATCAACCCGAACGACAGATATTGGCTGGGAAGAAACTGTCATCCTGTGCAGCGAGTTGAGCTAATCTTTCTCTTGTTTGTGCTTAATAACTTTGCTGTGTGGCACAAGTGTCCGACTCCTTTTCTACGCTTTCGGTACTTGGTCTGTTTTTGTCATTACTAGGCCTCTTTGAACTTTAGTTGTCTAAACAATGATTCTGATGGACAATATATGTTTCCAACTTTGTGGCAACAGTTTGGGGAAGGTCCTCTCCTTATTACCCAACATCAGTGTTGGATCTGCAGATAGTCTTCCTGGTGGAAAGCCTGGAACCAGTAGAGTGGAGGCTGTTCGAGCAGAGATCCCCTTAAAAACAGCGTTTGTCTTTTGTTCAAATGCGTACAACGTATGTTAAAGTTTACCTGATAAGTCTCACGACTCGTATCCGTCAGGACACAAAGAAGGAAATAGTGTGTGATGTCATATCCTGAATCTGTATCTGGACTTATTTATCTCTCATCCAAAAAGCTTATTTAGTTCTGAGTGACAGTTGGTGAGTTGCTGTCATTCAATCTTTGAGAGAGGCTGACAGATGAAGGGAATGTGCCACCAGGCTGTGCAGAGCCTCACACAAATTATACATTGTACATTATACACCACAACATGACACAACATGGATGTAGATATACATAATTATATGCATACATACATAATATATACATATACGCTTTGATATTTACATATACATATATATTTATATATGTATACACATTCTGTAGTTTAGTTTGGAGGACTGTTACAGCGCTGTATTATTGCCCATTGTTCTGGAGATGTGGAACATATGGTAAAATGTCCGTGTATACATATGCTTTGGGTAGGGTAATCTTTGCATCGTTGCATATTTTTAGCGTTTTGCCTCACATTGTCCTTTATTGGCAGCCTGCTGGACATTCTTTATGTCTGATGTCTACGGAGATTCTACAGACCTCTCATCACTTCTACCTCATGAATAATAGCCAAAGGAGGTCTTGAGGGAGATGAGGTTTTTCTGGCCTTTTCAGGGGTCTCACCTCACTTGTCGACTTCCCTTCACTTGCTCCTCTCTACCTTTTTCCTCTTTGGACACATAATCCGACACACCTCTCTCCCCCTGCTCCACGTACTTATCTTTTCTTTGCATCGCTCTCTCTTGCTCTCGCTTTCTCCCTTCAAATCATTGATTTTTCAGAGCTTCTATAAAATATTTACAATGTGTGGGCAGTCTTCTCTCTGTGGGAATTTAGAGGAGTGGAGGTGGGGGTGGTGGTGGTAAAAGGAATGAAGGAGCAGGAGAGGAGGGAGAAAGCAAAGGGAGTGCGAGCGGAGAGAAGAGAAAGGAGGATAAGAGCGATGGAAGTCCACCCAAAGTCGAGGCATGAATATCAATGCTCGCCTTTGAAACAACTCCCTATCATAAATAAATAAACAGAGCTACAGATAAAGATCGTTACTCAAGCCTTTTGTAATGCCCCCTTTCCCCTAAACACTCGCAATGAATCGATTGTCAGCGGACTCTGATGATTTCAACCCCCTTTGCATACTTACCTGTCCTTTCTTTTCACTTGCGGGTCCGTGCGCTCCGTCTGCTGAAGTGTTCTTACAGTTTACAATATCGCCCCCCTCCAGCTCAGATTGCCGCCTAATAAAACCCTCAGGACTGTTGCTGCAGAAGTTCTTTTGAAGCGCAGGCTTCAGCGAAAACACAAATTCCAAAAGCTGTCAAAAGTGCGAGACAGCAGCATCCCCTTATTATTGAAACCAAAGCTGGTGGAGCTGAAGAAGACTTCAAGAGAAGCTGATTTTCCTCACTCGTTTTTAAAGCTCTTATTAAACAAATGATTCACTGCTCTGTCAAGTCAACCAGAACACTGACTAGAGAGATAATATCCTTCAGTAATAATTGTTCCACAACTTCATGTTTAAAAAGATTTCAGATAGTAAACATCCTTTTATGTAGTCTGCTGTAAGTTTTTGTGAGTTTCTTGCATAATTTTAGAAGATATTTTCTAGTTTTTTTTTCTATAGAAATAATTCTGCAATAAAACAAGATGTTTGGGGATAAACTTATATCATTTAACACGTTTCACACTGAAATGTATTTGAGCAGTTAGTTTGTCTCCTCGAAATGATGTTTGTGTCATAGCAACATGTAGAGAGAAACGTAGTGCCACCCGGGACTACTTAACAGCATAATTGAAAATTTTATGGTTATGTTGAACCTGCACAACAACTTCTCTGGTACAATTTGTGGAATTAAATCAATTATGTGCCCTCCAAAATGTAGCATATTTATTTATATTATTTTTTTGGAGGCAGAGTTGGAGCTCATCCATAATGCTATACCACATTAACAGCTTGAAATCTAAAAGAAAAGCAGGAGTTGATGAAGCTGGAGTTTAGTCACCCTTTAGTGGAGTTATCCACAGCTGTAAGCTCTGCACTGATTCATTTATGTTGTCTTTTGCTTTCGGTGGTAACTATTGTGTTGTCCAACATCTAACTTCAAACTCATCATTCGACTGCACCTCCACGAATGAAAATACAATTCTGTTCTTTGTATGTTGCACTTATATTGGTTTGGCTTATTTGTAGCTAATGGTTGAATTCATAGTCATATTCTTGCTGTTCGGAGTTGTATCCTCATGATTGTTTGCACTTATTGTAAGTCCCTTTGGACAAAAGCATCAGCTAAATGAACTGTAATGTGATGTAATCATTAACCTGCAGGAAATGTGGTGTGTGCACACTCATAAAAGCAAGTTGAATTCATGAGCAATATAATGCATCCTTGTTCAGTTAAACACACGATATATTCTACAGCCTGTGTCTGTGTGACCAGCAGCCTACGGTGGCTAATGTTAGCAAACTTAAGAAAAGATACTGCCAGGTTACTGACACACTGAGTCAGTTTGCTAACTTGTCTCTACCTGTGCCACAGTTACACAGAGACTACAAAGTTAGTATACCAACACCTCTTTTTCTACCTTTTCTAGCTATGTGTGAGTAAAAACATCATGCGGCCCAGTTGCAGTCTGTAGTAACAATGCACATCATGTTAAATAAACACACATGCACAGTAAGTTTGCCCCTCTTCTTGTTCTGTAAGGTTTATATGTTGAGGTGTACGATATGTTTCTTCGAGGGAATGTGATTCTTGTGTGATCAGTTGTGCCTCATCTCCTCTTGTCCAGGTGGGAGGGACGATGTACAACACAGGCCGCCACGTCTCTCTGCGATTGGAGAAGGAGCATCTGGTCAACATCTCTGGAGGTCCAATGACGTACAGCCATCGTCTGGAGGAGATCCGGCTACACTTTGGCAGCGAGGACGGCCAGGGCTCTGAACACCTGCTAAACGGACAGGCCTTCTCTGGAGAGGTGAATTACACTGCAGTAAACACACTACTGTCAGCATATAAAGAAACAGTGGGGTCGTGCAGAGAGGACAAGGTTGGTTCTCAATAAATGGATAGTAGACTGGAAAACCTTACATAAATGACCAGTTCCTTTGAGTTCAGCTTCTCTGTCTTGCATGTGATTAGTGGAAGAAAAGGTTTTCAGCCCAAATCTGCAGAGAACCATTTGACACTCTGAATGAGTTTTCACATGATGGCTGCGATCTGCATCAGTGTTTTCAGCAGGAACAAACTTGTCTTGGAGATGACAGTTAAGTATTTAACTCACACACACACACACACACACACTCACACACACACACACACGCTCCGTCCCTCCACACACTGTTGCACTCTGCCATTTAAACATTTTGACGAGTGAAACAATTAGCTTCCCTGGCTTTGATTGTTCCAACAAAACGATGAGTCACTCAGGCCGCTGCAATTCACCGCCGCCATTACATGAATAACTAATTTGTGTGGCAACAAAATAATTGCAGTCTTGACAGGCAAATGTATTATAATTAATGGTAATAATTTATCCTCCCTCAGAGTCTGATAGCTGATATTCAAATCATAATAAAACAGGTGTTTACTGTGTGCCTCGGGGTGGAGAGAGCTGTAACCCAGGCCTGAAAGTACACCTCACACACACACACACACACACACACATTACAGGATATAGAGGCTCCCTCTAGGGCTTCATTTTTTATTTCACCCCTGCCTTCACTGATTGGTCGTTCGTGGGTTAACACTGTGTTGGAGGAAAAAAGAGAGGATGTGACATTATCATATAGCTACACATTTTATTTTGCCCTGGGTTCAGCTGTTCAGGCTGCACACAGCCAGCCTCCTCCGTCAGGGATAAAATTAACAAATATCACCCTCTGTAAGTTTTTTAGGAAAAATCCTTGAATTAATATTTTGATTTAAAGGTGACAATGTGGCATAGGCACACTATATGAAAATTATATTTTTGATTTTGGGAGATGCAAACAGTTTGACAGTCTTCATGTAAAGACATGCTGTATTTTTCTTGTATTTTTCTAGTTTGTACTTAAATATCTAAATATTAATCTTATTTCTCTGTCTATGAGTTAGTGCAGTTATCTCAATAGACGGATAGTTGCAGGTATCAACTGCCAAACAGCAGGGAGAACAAGGCCTAAAAGGTTGCGACCGAATGTGTTTTATAACATCTCATTCCCTTTTGCCGTGTTCTCACTCAAACAACAGTTTCTGAGTGAAATGGCAACTAGAAAACATCCCCCTCATCCTGCGACAACTCCCCTGATAACCCACCCCAGCGTTCCTCTGAGCCAAAGCCGTGCCTTCAAGGTACAATAAGATATTTCATAATCGAAAATGCAGAAAAGTCTCTTTCTCTCTTTCACTCTGGCTTCCTCTCGCCCCCATCTGCAGATGAGTGGTGGCATGTCCTTCAAACGTGAACAAAGAGATAAATATTACGAGTTTTTAAAGCAAAGCATCCTTATGAAATGGCAGCCTAAGTTTGTGTGTGTGTGTGTGTGTGTGTGTGTGTGTGTGTGTGTGTGTGTGTGTGTGTGTGTGTGTGTGTGTGTGTGTGTATGTGTGTGTGTG
Source organism: Cottoperca gobio (assembly GCF_900634415.1). Taxonomy (NCBI): domain Eukaryota; kingdom Metazoa; phylum Chordata; class Actinopteri; order Perciformes; family Bovichtidae; genus Cottoperca; species Cottoperca gobio. Next base: position 2,963,025 of record NC_041373.1, read on the forward strand.
TGTGTGTGTGTGTGTGTGTGTGCATCCATGTTCAATTCAGTTGTATTTAGATATCCCATTAAATAAGCCTCAGTCATCAGCATCAATATTTATGGATAAGTATTCAAATATATGATTATATATAGACTTTGTTGGATTATGCAGTACATTAATGTTATTATTCTCTCTACACATCCATTTGCATTCATATGATTAATTATCAGTTCCCGACACACAGTTAGAAGTACACATCGTCATGGCAACATGAGGCCTCTGTAACGGTGTGTCCTGAACACACAGATCTGCACATCAAGTCATTTATGTTTAATCAGCATTGAGTGATCGGCAGATGCCCACTAACAACTTCTGAGATCAGCTTTTAACATCATTCTCAGTGATAGGAATCATGGCCAACACTAATTCATCTGTAAAGGGACAGACAGTGAAGATGAGGTCTATCTGGATATCTGATGTATAATGAAAGCCAGCTGCCTGTTCGTGCAGGTGTAAATGCAGGGAGAATGTTGCTGCTGGACCGCTATCAGAAAGGACAGACAGGCGTTATTTTTAAAGGACAAACACAAAGTGTCTTGTGTGGTTGTCGCTAAACAAACCTGCCATTTATTTCATGCATGCTGTGAATATAGATCAGAGGGTGTGGTGATTAATAAACACACTCTCGTCACTGTGAAATAGATGAGCCAACTATATCAATTTAAACACATATCTTGGTTTAAGAGTGATTCATTTAAATGTTTCCGTTTACATTTCAAGCATTTCAAGCATCAAGCTCCAAGTATTAAGTTTATAATAAACAGATTGGCGAAGTGTTCGGAGACATCTTTTCTCAGCGCAAAGTCTAAAGACACATTTTCCACCAACAACTCACTTTGCACTGCTTCATTTAAATGAACCTCCCGCCTGTGTGCCCCTCTCCTCCCACCTGTGTGTTCCTCTCCTCCTACCTGTGTGCTCCTCTCCTCCCACCTGTGTGCTCCTCTCCTCCTACCTGTGCACCCTGCACTCTGAGCAAGGCACTAACACTCCCCACAGATGGGCGCAGCGCACTCACCTGCGATGTTTGGCTCTTTATGTTGAGATGGTCTGGCTCACATCGTGATCAATCTTTAAGTAAATGCAAAGAGAACTTCACAAATGTTTTAGACTTCAATATTAACAGAAAGAAACATTTAGTGAACACATGTGATTCAACGACACATTCAGAATTGGTTCCTTCCGATGTAGGCTCATTAAAACATAATGAGTATCTCCACCTACGGATGAAGAACTAACTTTTGCAAAAGAATTTGCAGTGAGATAGTAAATAGAAGGTGTCCATTTCATTACTTTAGATTCATGCAAATGTCAATTAGGTTGTAATCTGCATGAGACATAAAGAGAAACATACAGTGATCAATTCAACCCGGACAGCCGTGATAACTCTAAGGAGTTTCCTCTGAATATTCAGACGCACAGGATGATATCATACAAATCATATTATTTATATGATTTGGGAAGATTAAAGTGTGTAAAACATGTTAATAGAAACCCAAAATACAAGTATCAACCTGAAAGAGAGTGTGTGTATGTGTTTGTGTGTGTGTTTATGTGTTTTCCGCTGGAGCTGCTTCACAGTCTAATCTGAAAATGAAACACCTTGGTCTTTTAATAAGTGTTAAAATATTCCAAATATTTTCTCTTCACCAGATCTGCTCATGTAAAGTCTTCAGTCTTTAGGTCAAAACTGCTTTTTAAAAAACTCTCTTTTATTTATACAATAGTATTTGACCCATATAAAAAGAGAACGCTAACATAGAAATTAACTTTAGTACAAAAAAACAACAAGTATCTCTTTAAATATTTCATGGATTTCCATCTTGGTTTAATGTATTGTCTTAATGTATTACTTTGTATTCATTCATTTGATGTTTTTTGTATCGGGACAAGTATGAACCAGTGCTCCATTTATAGCCTCAGCTCATTTGTAAGGATCTTTGTATTTAAAACAACAGTAGTCAGCAATCAGCTAAATGGCATCATACCCATAATATTGGTATTGGACTGATCGACAGTGTCTCATTTTTGATAGTATTTTAAAATCCACCTTCTTTAAAACCATCCCAGGCTACTATTTAGTTAAATAACTTGTAGGCAAGTAACAACCCGTTGAGACGAAGGCATTGTACTTTATCAAAGCTGAATTACATACAAAAAGAGCATCAAGAAAAAACTGTATTTTACAACAATGAAACCTTTCATGCAGAATTCTGCTGAAATCCACCATCTCGAAATCTTTGAAGGTTTTATTTTACAACAACTGTTGACCCTGAGTGAGAATACAACTCTGTTATATGCCATTATAATCCTGCCACACTCAGCCCAGCTGTCGGGAGTAGTATAATACATAGTAGAATTTCTATTCTTTCACATTCAGTCACTTTCCACCAACATCCAGTCAAAGTCTGCATTCTGGAGAAGGATTGAAAAGCAAACCCCACGGAGCAGCTGTTCCCTTAATGACCAATTATACACATTACCATTATCATTATTATATAGATGATCTGATGAAACATGATGATGGACAAACAAATGTAAATGGTTTATTCAAATAATAATAATAATAGTAATAATAATGATATATTATAGTGTAAACAGATTACATTAGGAGTGTTAGCCTCTACAAGCTGAGAGCTAAAGGAGGATCCAGCTTTATTTAACACAAATCTTGTTAGGAAGGATTCATCATCGGCAGCTTTCCAAACATTTGAAATCCACATCAATCACAGATACAGTATATCTCCTCGTATGTCATCTTTGAAATACAGTCACGCACGGAAGAATCGCATTGAGCTAATATCACTGCGGCAGATTATTGGTCACGGAGCTTTAGATCCAAGCTTTTCTGTTTTATTTTCTCTTCCCCTAATTATCAATAATTATTATTAAATGGCACATTTCGCCCACATCTGCACCGCGGCGTCCTAATCGTGGGGGATGTTGGATTTAACTCACATCAGAACATAACTGAATGGCTTGTTCTGTATATATAATACAAACATGCTGAAATAAACATGAATGAAGAAAACTAACGTTTGGGATTATGTTCTATCACCATGAGTGAGTATTAGCACAGATGATAGTGAAACACTCAAATAATAAAAGGGGTATCTATGTAGATACTGTACATGTGCACAATCATGATCGGTGTGTGGGGTAGCAGGCCCTGGTCCGTTTGTTAGTTTTATGGATCTATGCTCCAGTTAATCTGAAGGAGGGAGGACGGATGGATGGAAGTTGAGATGGAGAGCGTAATTTCCAGCCCAGCGCTTTTTAAGCCCCCTCTCACCGTTAGCGCTTAACGCCTCTCTTCCGCTATCGACTTGCTGTCTCCATATTTCTCTGCCCCCGGGGCCAGGCCAGCCATCATGCCATAAAGAGGCTGTCATGACCCCGCAAACACACACACACACACACACACACACACACACACACACAGTACAGAGAGAGAACAGCGACCCTTTCATATCCAGTGCAGTGTGTCTTAAATCCCTTCCGCTCAGTGTGGCTTCAGTGCAGGTTACATTGCAGGTTTAACTGAGTGAAACCCCTGAAGCCCAAAAACCTTTGCCGCTGCCCAAGGATCTGCTGTCACACTGCAGAGACGTTGGAATTGATTTCAATGGAATCTTTGAATCTTTGTGGTGATGTGGGTCTGCTCTTGCTTTGGAGGATTTTCCACAGATGCAAGTATAAAATGGTAAACTTTATACACGTTCAACATGAGTATAAAATGGTGAACAAACACATTTGTTCCAATAGCTAGTTCCATTTTGGCTCTGATTCTAGTTTGGCAAAATATCTGGATTTTTAGATTCTAACACTCTACTCGCTCTGTTTTATTAGTAAAGAGCAAAGTACGAAACATTCAACTTCTCTTTTTTTAACGCACTGATTATCCTTAATTCCATAAGCAACGTGTCTGTGCTCGGCACAAGGTTGTGGAACAATAAAGCTATTCGTCGCATCAATTTCAGTCATCTGAATGTCCTATCTGAACTGTATATAATAACACAACAGAGTAAACAGCTACACTCTGAGGCTGTACTTTGAGCTAAATCTGCATGCTAACATGTGTTGGATATTTGACCTGATGCTAACGCTGGATGAGAAGTCATTGAAGTTACTACAACTCATCCTTAGCGTTCATGAAATGACATGTTCTTGTATCCGGATTAGGCAATGCCGTTCCATGTATTCTGTTACTTCCCATGCCTGCCAATAGATTTGATAAGGGATTTGGATTTGAAAAGAAGATTCAATAGTGAATTCCGATTAGATGAAGTGCTATTGAACCCCAAACCTGATGTGTACTAACTCTGTAATATCTGTCACACCCTATTATATAATCCGTCTGTATCTCTGCCTCCATCACAGTCTGTTCAATAGGCAGCAGAACCAGAGTGTTGAGGCTGAATCTTAATGGACTGTATCTTTTAGAGGGGAGGAGGTGTGAGACACTGTGATAAATGATGTCTTGCTGCAGGCTCACGGGCCAGGCCAACATGCTGTGGCTCTTCTCTTTCTCTTCAACTGTTTTTATATCTAATTACAACCTCTATGTTCTCCCTCTTTTGCTCTGCATCTCGTTCTTTTTTTCTTCTTCTCCATTTGGCAGACATTCTCATTTTATTATGGCCCACACTGGCCTTTTATTGCCCACCAGCAGCACACTTTGTGCAATTTGTCATTGAGGGAGTGTGGATGAGTTCTATTGGCTGCCTCTGCCGCTCTCACCTAAAAATCTAATCAGATCAACGTAGGGCTCTAATCACTTCCTCTCTTGCCTTGATTGCATTTATAGACGTTCTGTCGCTCTGTGCTTCCCCAATCGAGCATTTCATAATTACTCTCCTCTTACATTTGTTTATTTATATCCATCGGTACTGTGCGTGCCAATGAGTGAAGATGAGAAGTTTATGGAGGTGGGGAGAGAAAGCGTAAAGGCCTTTGGGAAAGATTTGAAAATCATTACCACTCCTTTGTGCTTTTCTGCCTTTATGTGTATGGAAGTTCATGTGTGTGTATATTACTATTAAAATATAAAAGTACTACAGCCTAAAGGCAATAAATGATAAGCTTTAGGTTGTTTTAGTTGGCTGTAAATTCTGCTGATTTAGGTAATGAGAAGTGGCAAGTCTGTTATTTTTGTAACAACTATAAAAAAAAACCCGACTCAGCAACAGTTATGCAGAATTAAAGGTATTGGTAGGGAAATGTAGTTGCATTTTTCAGTCAGAACGAATGTTAATTAGAAACAAAAATAAAAAACTGTGTGCACAACTTGCCCCATTATTTTCTTTACACAATCCCACACAAGACCGAGCCACCGAAACAAACCAGCACCATGGAGCGGCTGAATTGACTGACCCTTGCTGGATGACATCATTTGAGTGGAACCATGAGCTCCTCATTCAGCAGTTTCCACTTTTACGAGTTAGAAGTCGAGTGGTACCGGCCCACGTCCAAACATCATTAAAAGGGAAGAATATTGAACAGCTGGAGTGGAGGAAGCGTCTGCCTCAGTGAAACATTAACCTCATGCTGTTTGGGCAGACTGGCCTCGGATCAAATGATGACAGAATCCTCGTATTTATGCCCTCTTATTATTTCTGTCCACATCGAGGCGGAGTATACAAATGTTCCGAACACCACCTCCTTCCATTACATTGAGTGTCTCTGTAAATGCACGGGAGAGATCTGATCCTGTATTGATTTTCCCTTTTAAATCATCTGACATGATGTAGCAGGGAGGAAGGATTTAGGTGAATGAGATATAGATTCTCTTCAAGGCTTCTCAACTCCAGGTTTTCCGCTGTTTTGTACTCAATGTGTGGATCAAACTTGTGCCTCACCATCATAATGTTGTTTGGCCAAAAATGTCAGATTATGATTTTTCTTTCGTTGTGTTCCAGGTTCAACTGATCCACTACAATCATGAGCTGTACACAAACTACACAGAAGCTGCTAAAAGCCCCAATGGATTGGTCATAGTGTCAATATTCATGAAGGTAAGTCTACGTATGTTTACTAACCGCCCGTAGGCCGTATTCACTCACAGAATCAGTTTTTTTGTCATGACCCAGCAGCTGCTATAATGAAATGAGATTTGAATTGGGTTTTAGCTTGGATATCCAACAGAATACTAATCATTGAATTGGACAGGAGTTTTTCTCCACTCGTTGACCGTCGTTAATCAGTGTTGAAGCTCTACATGACAGCTAAGGTATGCATTACACAGATGGAACATGTACATGTGTTCAGTACAGACCCAATTAAAGTTTTCCAAGTGTTTGTGTGTAACAACACTGACATGGTCACACATTTGTAGGAGTGAGTGTTCCTTCTCAGGCTGTAAAAGATCAGCATTCGTATTTATATTATTAACCCTTTAAACCCAAATGATGCAATTTGTGTCCTAACTCTTGTCAGTCATAAGTTAAACAAGAATGCACAGATACTGCAGGAATCACCAGCATTCTGTTGGTAAAGATTATAAATCCTATAAAAAGAGATATTGCCTCATATCATCAGATTTAGACATTGTCTTCAGTATCTAAAGTAATCCAGCTGATGTCGTCTGCATATGGAATTTAGGGGAAGCAATACAAATAAAAAGCAGGACTCAGGTGCATAACATAGCTGGTTATCTCCATGACAATAAAACACTTCAGGTTTACATGACCCAAAGTATGACGGGAAGCCTGGCAGCAAAAAATCGGACTATATTTATTCCAAAGGAAAATAAGTAGTAGAAGAACAACGGGCCTTTTTGACAGCAGACACTTTGACTTGACATAAAAGCGGTGGTGTTACTAATGACATTAACAATGGCTATGTCCCTGATTTTTTCCTAAATGAAATTCAGAATTAAATGTATTGTACACACCTGGTTTTTTCCTACTGTGACAACAACAACAAAAAAGTCTTCTGTGAAAATGACCTTTAAAAGTAACAAATTCAGTATAATGTACACGTTTTACACATCAGCACATTTCTTTAAATGGTCTTGAATGAACAGAATTATAACAGAGCAGACAAAATAATAGTTTTTTTAAACTGAAATGTTACTTGGTTTTGTCTGTGAGATCAGTTCCTGCATGTCGAGCCTATTGAACTTAGCCCTGTCAGTTTTATACTGAGAGAAGAACAGAGAAACTACTGAAAAATTACAGAAAGTAATGCAATGACAATGCAAAGCTGCTTTTACCTGCCAAATCAAATCAAAAGCTGCCATCAAATCTTGCAACAGGCAGGCAAAAAAAATTAAAATTGTGTAAGGAGTTCTTTAAATAAAACGTGTCCTAGAACATATATAGTACCACTCACATGACAAATGATGGCATTTCTAAGTAGCCTCACTTTTTCTGAAAATAGCAGTACATAACCTAGCCAAGATATGTAGTTTCTATGCCATATGCTTGTAAATAAAGGTAGTAAAAACAGAGCAAACACGTCTTTATGCGAGTTTGGAATTCAAATTATGTAAAATATAGAAGTGATTCAGATGAGATTTTGTGTGGTTTCCATTTTACAAAATGTGTCAAAGTGTCCATATTCAGCTTCATTGATTCTACTTTGTTAGAATTCTGATCGCATGTACCTTTAAGAGACAAAGTAGGACTGTGTTTGTATCCAGCCACATATTGGTTTAATAGAGATCTGTCAGGTGCCCCCACCCTTCTCCTCTCCTCTCCTCTCCCCTCCTCTCCTCCCCTCTCCTCCCCTGTCCTCCCTTCTCCTGCTCCCTCTGCGTCTTTACCTGAAATCTTCTAAATGTTCAACTCAAGAACCCACGACTCACAAACAATTAGCAATCCAATTATCTTGCAGAGCGAAACAATGTGCTCCTTGGCTTTGTGTCAGCGGTGGTGGCAGTGCTCCCGTCTCTCTGTTGTGTATGAGAGGTCTCCATCTTGACTGAGAGGCTCAGAGATCAGAGAGGCAGCCGACGTCCCCAGCACTGGGCGTGCTGAGGCTGAAAAGTTCAGCTGCTAACTGCTAATTAGCTCCCCAATGTCAATGGGAACATCATTTAGTTTTGAGGAGACAGGAAACGCTGACCTAGGTCAACCCTCCTCCACTCCCCTCTCCAACCACCAGGAGAGTGTGTCGGAGGCTTTGGATGTGAAGTGCTGCAGGTGTGGTTGGTCAATACGACAGCCTGAAGAAATGGCCTTGAAGCAGTGGCTCTGCACTGCTGTTTCAAGGCATAACTTGCGAAGAAAGAATTATAATATAATGATACTGAATATGTATTGCTATTAAGAAATATTAAAGGTAGCACACATATTATGAGCACAATAGTGTAGGAGAAGTTAGGGGTTTGAGAAATGGAAGTCCTGTTCACTTTTTGACAGTTGGAGCACTGCCAGAATCATCACTACAAGGGAGTGTGTTAGAAAATATCTGGCTGTTAAATAAGAATGTAAAAGTCAAAACTTTATGGAGATGATTCAATAACAAACTCCCAACAACTACCGCAAAGTCAAAAATACAAAAACAATGGCTATACATGGAAAACATTTAGAGACTCCAGTGATCCATGTTGGAACATTGAGGTCATCCTAAAAATTTATAACTGTAAAACATATGTGAGGAAGGAGCAGCATCTTCCACTTGGGCCGAACCCTGAGAGGTTCCCTCTGTACCTGGAACAGTTTGAATTATTACAGCTTTTTTCGGGGGAAAACTTGTTTTTCTCGTCAGTTTGGCAAAGCAGATGATTCAACATTTTGACTTGTGTTTTCATGGACACCGGCTTGTATATTTTCTAATGCAGCATTTTGTTCTGATCACTGGAAGAGCTCCGACTGCAACCTGACATTGCAGAAAATGAACAAGACCTGTACTTCCAGACACAGAGCTGTTCACATTAGCTACAACTTTCTTAAAGAAGGGATTTCCAGAGCAGAGGCTCCATACAGTCATCGTACTTCCAAGAATGTTTCTTTTTTCTTCTTCTCAGAAACACACACAGGCTAAATGACCCCATACCTTTGCTCCATTTTCCCAGATGTAATTGTGATCAGCAGTCAGAAGAGGGAATTCTTACCCATTTGCCGTCTTCACCTCACTTATCAACAGCCCCTAGTTTTTGACCCCATATAATATTGTGTGATTCTGGAGTTTTTGTTTTAAAAGTAGTTTGTGGTCACTATTTTAAAAAGCTTTCCAATACAGCTTTAGGATTAAACCTTTGAAAGAATTCTTCATTATACCAAAAAGGGTTCGGAAACATTTTCCCCTGATTGTTGATCCCTTTCTGTTAAGCTCTGGATAAATACTTGAGCATGACGTTCTTTAAACTACATTGCAGCTTTGCTAATTCAGAAGTAGTTAAGTCCAGGGAAGACAATTTTGTTAATGTCCACACACTCACCTGCCTACCACACACACACACACACCCACCCAACAGCACTCCAACTGGTTTTCTGTTTTAATAGAGTTTCACCACGTCAGAGTAGTAGCACTGAGCAGACAGGGGGTAATTAGCAACGACTTTCTTAAATCAAAAGCTTGTTTTTCTCACTTTTCAGTGACTCATGCTTTCTAAGGCATTGTCAGATTTCTGATCCCATCGCTGTGACTCAGAATGCCATGCAGGAAGGGCCCCCATTCTATGCGTGGAGTCGTGAGGCACCATTAAGGACAGCAGTGGGTGACTGCAGCTACGTGGGGACCACCGGGGCAGGATTTTACATGGACATTTCACACACCGATACACTCATTTGATTGATCATTGATGTAACATCAAGAAATAAGTGAATCTTCAGGATGTGTGTCGAGTCTGATCAACATTATTTGTGCTAAATATGTACCTTTCTAACACCTAGTGTGCCGACATTTTCATTCTTGAAAAGAAGAAACATAATGACTGAATCCCCTCAGGTGCTTTTATAGGAAAATGGTGGAAATGAGAGAGACAAAGTAGAAAAACTAGTGAGCAGCATGAGTGGCTGGTGAAAGCATAATGCAAGCCTGAAGAGCACAGGGAACAGGTCAAAGACTAAGTCATTTCAGTTCCAGTGCGGGAAGGGGGAGGACGAGCACATCACTTTTTAATCACCTCGCCCAAAGACATCTCGGCAATTAGAGTTGTGAAGTCCACCGAGCATGAGTGAGGGATAGATGGAGTGGAGAGGAAATCAGAGAGGAGTCCAAGAAGATCACGGGGGTGGACATGAAGTGTGAGGTGCTTCTTTAAGCTATTAGCAAGCATGTCTCAGAATTGAGAGAGAGAAGGACTGAACAATGGAGTCGGTGGAGCAGAGTAAGAGTTAGACTTAAAAGTGTCTCTACAGCTTATGAGGGCAGTTAATGTGGTGCATTCTCAGCAGATTCTCACTCAAGTCTCTGTGATCTTTGACAGAGATCACAGAATTGACGTAGTGGCAAGGTTTGACAAGAAATGTTTGCTATATTCTACCTAGCCCAGTATCAAAGAAATCATTGGAAGATTCCACACATAATGATTCACGTACAACATTCAGTGCTCTCAGCAAGGTGGGAAGTAAGGGTGTTGAGGTCAGGGTGGAGAGTATCTGAAAGTCCAAAGTGAGTCAGACTTTAATGCAAGAGAGATTTACTATAATATTCTGGGTGATACCAAACTGCAAAGGGATTTCTTTCATCCACAACTGTGAATGTGTTTTGTTGTTTGTCATTAGCAGCATGTGTTTCCAGGGCAACTAGCTTAAACGTATGCTGTTGAGCTGTTAGGCTCCTTCCATTGTCACCACCCCACAATTAGCTGCACACTTACTGTAGTTGTGTGCTCTCTAACAAACGTAGTGTCCTAATACCCTTCACCACAAGAAATATCCTCTTAGTGCTTATCTGCTGTTCTTTCAAGCATCACTGTTGGGGAAATTGTAAAATGTTGTGCAACTGGTACAAGCATGCAGAAAACCAGAGAAGAGACAGACAGGAACAGGGAACAGCTGGACTACAATGACAATGTGGCGACATTGACAATCTGTTAGAGGGAACAGAGAAAGTCAGGTGTCTCCAAGACATGGAAGATGTCATTGGGGTTGTACAGTATAAGCACTGTTTCATTTGTAGTATCCTATGGAATTGTATAACATGTATATATTTAATATGCAATTGTACATTTTGCTGGTGGTAAGGAAGAGGCAACATATATCTGTGGGGTCCCTGGCAATGATTGTGTCACATTCAGCTCTGATGGAATACAACTTGTTTCCATTATAAAGAAATGTTGGGATAAGGATTCTATGTATTTGTTATTTAGGAAGATGGATTATTTTTTGTAACGGAAGCAGTGTGTGTCTATAAACTGTTTTAATGGTTTCTTAAAAACAGTGGGAGCCTTTCTTTTCCAGAAGGCAAAGCAACAGTGCAAGATAGTGTAGAAGCATCTGACTGTGCAAAATACATCAGTGGGTTTCGACATTTCATGGGCATTAAAGGTGATAGATTAAAAAATACACTTGCATTATCTTTTAAACTATTGAACCAAGTAGATTAAATTCAATTCCCCTCTCTGTTTCTCTCTTTTATTCCAGATTGCTGAGACATCAAACGCATTCCTGAATCGAATGCTGAACAGAGACACTATCACCAGAATAACATATAAAAGTAAGTGTCCATGTGCAGTAATCAAAATGTCTAAACATTTGTATTAATTAAAGTTGCGTTCACTAAACCCTGTCCCCTTTAGTTACTGTTGGTAGGCCTGTCAAACTTACCGTTTTAGCATGACGTGATTCAGTTAAACAGTGACACTTGAAATTATTAGAAATGTTTAAAACAACAGTTATTTTATTTTCAGAAAGAGGTAGACAAAAGCAGCTTCATAGTTCTACCCTACTACTGTCGTTTGTTCTTGCTTCTGAAATGGCCACTGTCACTAGAAGATGGAGCTTTAGCTAGCTAGATAATGGAGCTAACATTAGCTTCATGAGTCATTTGGAAAATGTATCCAGCTGACTTTTCCCCACAATGGGGGAAATTGCTACACAGTGGATGTGTTAGTTGTGAGCAGGGCTTTTTTTTAGCGTAATCTTTAACCGAAAACATTAGGGGGGTATGAAACACAGCTGGCCTTGGAAATAAGTTAGACAGACATTGGTTTGTAGATTACGGCAGACAAACACTGTTTGATCAATTACAGCAACCCAAAGTTTAATAATACACATACAGTATATATCTTGTATCTTTTATCTATTTATAGGCTATATTTCTCACTTACTACAGCTCCAGGCAGACTGCTTCAACATGTGAAAGTCTTAGTTAGTTATGATAATAGTTATGTTAGTTAGTTAAGTTTGCTAAGCTATGATTGGAAAATTACTGTTCAGCGCATTGATGTATTATAATAACTGGAAACTGGACACTAAGATGACACCTAGTCAGTCCAATGAGAAGTGCTTGCTCGGTGCATGGGCCAAAACAAGCAAGACTGAGCGTCGGTGCTGTATCCAGTTCTTATACTACATCCATGTTTCGGGGGAGGAGGGTTAGCAATAGGTCAACTGTTCAAAAGTATAATTAATTATTTCTTAATAAGTACTTTACTTTCTGATCTATTAAAGCATCATTATTTAATAAGTGCTAGTTGAAGGGATGCTGCAGGATGGGGATGGTGAGCTGCCTGTATGGGAACTCTTGATAACTGGAGGAGGCTGTTGGTGAGGCAGCATGTTAGGCAGCTTTCCAGAGGTTTCCCTCTGCCAGCCTGCCATAATGGAGAGGCGGCATTGGCACGGATATCGCCCGGGGCTATCTTTAAAAAAGAGACAAATAATTGGATTAATGGGGGGGAGCGGTAAACACCCTGCCTCCTTGTGGCTGGGAGGGGTCTCTGAGGCACCGGGAGGAGCAGGAGGTTGCAGTCGGACGTGGTCCTCCGGGTCCAGCTGGAGGAGCTGGAGAAGCCGAAGAGGAGCATGGACTCTGACAGCTATCAAAACTCCCTCAGATACACTGTCTCACGCATGCTGACACACACACACACATGCACACACAGTCACACACCGCCCCCTCATTCTTACAGTATGAGTCCTTAGGCATATTCCTCAGCCAGTAATGCTGCCAGCGTTTTTAAAGCACACATGCACACATGCTAACACAAAGTCACGCACACACTATCTAAAGAGGATTTTTTATTTCAAACACATGATCAAAGATCAGCAACAGAGCTCCTCTTAACATGCAGAGGATCACAGAAGATTTCTATCGGGATTTTTTTCAATTGCTTATTATGTATGTTTTTATTCATAGGATACTGTTTACACAATGCAGTATTTAATAGTCATGCAAAGCACCGTTGAATTAGCATTAAAGCTGCAGCAGTCCACCACAGTAACCTCATTACAATAGGCAGTCCATTTGTCAACGGTGGCCCAGCAGATGACAAGTTATTGAGAGCGTGTTGCTGGAGTGTGAAGAGGAAGAGGCAGAGAGTTGCAGTTTGTCTAATTAGTGTCCTGAGAGTGGAGACAGTTTGGATGAAAGAGGTTTTGTGCAGCAACACCAACAGCCTGTCATTCACAGAGCTCTAAATGATATGTGAAATAAGAAGCGAGAAAAATGTGTTATGAAAGATGAGCTCAGTGCTTGATGAGTAGTTGGGGGTGAGTTTACAGCACGCACACGAAGAGGAGTCTCTGTTTTTGTTGACCAGAACCAGACTGAGATGATAGTCTGGTTAGCAACAAGGTAATGTCTGTGTGTTGGGAGCTATCCAACTTCACTCTTATGTGCTACCCAGTGCGCTTTACTCCACCATTTCTTTGAGTGTACAGAATTTATATATCACTATATTGCCCACAATGGTACGAACAATGCAGCTTACACTACTCCCTGCTAAATAGCCGAAATGATAAATGTGTAAATAAATACACCTTTCAGTGATGTTGTAAAATGATGTCAAGGTTTCAAAATCCTAGTTAACTACTCATTATATCCTAAACCTTAAGAATTGATTGTGTAGGGAGTAGTGAACAAGGGAGTGAGTGAAGACACTGCCTGGGAGATAGCTTCCTACACTATGCATGCTGATGCTTAACTTTGATACAGAACCGTCATGCTATGACTCCTTCAATTATTTTTAAGGAAAAATGCACAAAAGAATATATTAAAGTTATACACGCAGCAACAAAACTGTTTTAAACATAATCTTAGCTCTCGGGCCACTGAAAGCTTCTTTAATTTATATGTTTCTAATAACAGTGTATTAAATGACAATGTGAAAGGGTTAAATACTAGTAAATATATATAATATAATAGATAATAATGTATTAATAATGATAATAAGTAATATTATATTAAGTATATATACTTAGAATATATAATTTATTTGTACTTAAGAACTGCAGGCTACTAAATGTGCTGAGTGTGAGGAGTAATACGACGCTTTACCGCAGTGGTTTAATATACATTTAAGGGGTTAACAAGAAAGCTTTTCTGACTCTTCTTTAGTTTCTTTAGAAATGACTCTTTGGTTGAGGAACGTTTTAGTAATTTCACAGCAAATACATTGTGTTCCTTATTTGTTGCTGTTATTGTGCAACCTACAACTTTGGTACAAGTTATAAACTACAGCACAGTATCCTGTGATGAAACATTAAAAGCTTTTCCTTCTACAGATGATGCGTATCTCATGAGCAGCCTGAACATAGAGGAGATTTACCCAGACACACGTAGTTTCATCACATATGACGGATCGATGACCATCCCTCCATGCTTTGAGACCGTCACATGGATCCTGATGAACAAGCCGGTGTACCTCACACGCATGCAGGTGAGCCTCAGCTGCCAAGCCAGAGCTGAAACACCCAAACTCCCAAAGTTCACTATTTGTCTCAGCTGAGGATTTTCTCTCTAACTGTTGTGTACCTTCAGCTCAGCACTGAGGCTTTTATTCCAGCACTCTTCTTCTGTCTCATCCTCCATACTGTCCCATGTGGGGACTTTAGCAGTGGATCAAAATGCCTGGCTCACTTTGCTTTGACCAACTTTTTTTTAACGGCCTTCTTTTCTCGCTCCCTGTCTCTGTGTTATCTAAGATGCACTCCTTGCGGCTGCTGAGCCAGAACCAGCCTTCTCAGATCTTCCTGAGTATGAGTGACAACGTTCGCCCGGTCCAGCCGCTGAACAACCGCTGCATCCGCACCAACATCAACTTCAGCATGCAGGGCAAAGACTGCCCCAACAACAGGGTTCAGAAGCTCCAGTACCGAGGTAAAAACACTCACTGTTCACCCTGCTGCCATGTTATCGCCCTCCTTCTCTGACATTTTGATTGTCACACTTCTCTTGAATCTAATTATTCAGGCACATCTGTGTTTCCCTCATACTGCTAATGACATTAGCACACTTAACAATTATAAATACTGTGAGGATGGTCTCACTTCTATTCTATTCTATTCTATTTAGAGGTGTTTGTTTACTAAACTCAAAGCTGTAGCTAATATCAACTCTTAACTTCCTGTGGACTTCTGACAAACTGTTGTTCAATAAGTGTGATTAATTATCACTCACCAAACTTTCACCTTCAAGGGGGAATATTGCTACTGATGAAATTTATTTAAAATTTGACATCCACATAGATTCCAGAAGATTATTGCTTGATTTACACTCCCTAGTATAATTAATCAAATGTGAGTGGAGCGCTGGGGCTCAGCTGATGGTTGAGATGCAGACTGATTTCTAAAAAGAAGCAGTCAGAACACCTGTTTGGCCGTGACTGACAGATCTGGTGGTTGGGAGGCTGGAAACTGGCTTGTCACAGCTCACTGCAACCTGGGAGGTGCTGCTGCAGTCTGTCATCTCTCCCCATCTGCTTCAGCCAATATATCTGGGCAACTGCTGAACAGAAGCATAAATACACTAAATGCAAGAGGTGGCCCCAGTCCTTGCTATTCATTGTGTTATTAATTTATGTATTTATTTTTTACTCAAGATTTACTGTACTGTGGCCGACACACACACACACACCATGATTGTCTTTCCGTCTGTATCTCTCTCTCTTTCTTTCTCTGTTCTGCTCTACTCGGCCTATTCCCCATTGATAGATGAAATTCTTATTCTGTGCAGCAGTTGTGGGGAGATTTCAACCCCTCCCCACCCACCTCAAACCCTTGTGATCCTGGAACAAATGCACTCACCAGAGAGCCAAACCAAATAACACAAAAGCAGACCTGCTTATTTAATTGTTCAAACATTTAAAGACCTTCAAGATGAAGAGGAGGGGGGTCTCATTAAAAGGGATAGTACATCTCTTTGGTGAATTGTGTAAGGTCAACCTTTAGAGCAGGTGATCATCAGCGTAACTGAATGGGACTATTCATGCTGTGCATGTGTTTATGATTATGATTACACTCCAGTAAATCTCTTTTTTCATTTTCAACAGCAAGTCACTTAAAAAAAAAATCTAATTACAATGTTTACTTGTGTTTGTTTGGCACCTCCTCGTTTTGGGTATCATTTTCTATAAAGGCTGCCACTCAAAACATAATGGCAGCACCAGCCACCCACCACCTGCCGCCACACACCCAGGCATAATCCATTCATTTTCAATTGTATGTTATCGCTAACGATGAAATATGTTTTAGGGAGAGGGTGGGGGTGAATCATGCTGGAGAATAGCTGAACTGTGGAGAGTGCCGCATATATAAATCAGTATTCTCACTCCTGTCCTTCTCCTCTCTTCCAGTGAACGAGTGGTTGCTAAAGTAGCCTCTATCGGATGAGCATGGAGACGAGTGTCAGAGATGGAGAGCGGGAAGAGCGAGGTTGAGGATGGGAAGATGGAGGAGGGAAAGATGTAAAACCGGGCTGCATCTCATCTAAGAATATTTCATGGCATTGTATAAAGACAAACAACACTGGACATTCTACGAATTAAGGAACTTTGTATTGTGAACAAAGAGACTCTTCTTTACATTGATCAGTTTGAACCCTCAATCTAACACATGTTAACCAGCCCTTTCCCCCACTGTACAACTATATCTATACGGACATTTTGATACCAATACTTTTTTGGGAGAAAACCAAAAAAAGACACTTGGAAACAAACAAAAAAAATAACATGGAAGCATTTATTTGATAGCCTCCCAACCAATAGGACAACGTTGGGACTTTAAAGCCTTTGTACATAAAAATGTTGCTATCAGTGGGAAAATCCATGGACTAAGTCACTGTCCCCTTCCCACCGGTCAAGATGAAGTGGTCAGCACACGGCCTCACACGGACATTTCATTACAGTCACCACCAAGGCATGCAATCAGCAAATCTAACAGAGAGGAAACACAGCCTTACCTTGTCATTTTCCAAAACTAGAGTCATGTCATGGGAGACGAGCAAATATTTACAGGCTTTCTTACGGCCTCAGAACAACCAGTGTCTTGGCCTTGTTTGTACATATTCTTATTATCAATACTGCAGAAAAATGAATATGTAAAGAAAATTAATGAATTAACATTCAAAAGATATATTAAGAGGATTTAAAAAAAGATAAAAACTTGAGAATTTTAAAAACCTTGGCGCACTTCTTGAGCAGTTCTCAGTCTGAGCTGATGCCTTTTTTTCTGTTTTATTGTTTACAATGGTCATACACTGTGTTTGAGTAATGTTATCAGCCCAATAAATGTGTCTGGAAAGTTCACTTTGGAAAATGCTTCACTATATGAGGATCTGACTTATTGTACCTGTACCTGTTTTGTACTGTTCCATATTAAATGTGTTGATATGTCAATATTCCTCCTCAGAGCCATGCTCAATAACACTGCCATCACCAAGCAAGCATTGCTCAGAGATTACAGTCGGATAACCCAGGGTAGCGTCTTCTCGACAGAGCCTCTGAATGAAGGGCATGGGATTGTCTCCTGATGATACTGATGCAGCTTTACAGTCTGGCTTTCTTTCCATTGTTTGACTGACAGGGCTGAAGCTTATCAGCCATGAACAGGAAGTTCCATCAGGGTTAATGTGACCTGTCACAGTCTTTCAAATCACACCAGCGGTCGTCAGGGGACATGGAGGACAGGAACCTCCTCTACAGCTGGTTTACTAGGTGGTTATCGAAGATCGGGGTAAATGGAGGACACACCCCCATGTCAATCGAACAAAGCAATAGATTGTCTAGAATGTGGATAGTTAACCCCAGAAATATCTTTCACCTTTTCAGCAAGGTCAATGACAGAATGTTAGTTCCTCGAATGGCCACTTGAGGCTGGCTCCAAAAGTGAATGAATTATTAATCCCCATAGACCCCCATGTTAAAATGCCAAACTCTACCCGTTTATGTGATCATGTGAACAGGGTTTTTTGGCTTTCACTCATTTACATTATATTAAGGATTAAATTTATGCATAATAATAATAATAATAATAATAATTATAATAATAATAATTATGTTTATTTAGACATTTCAAGCTTAAGGTTGAAGGTCTTTCCAGGTTCAAATATTTACAGAATAAAATAAAAATCAGTAACCCAAGACCCCCATGCATGTCATACCAAATGTAGGAAAATGAGCGCACATACAGTATATCAAGCAGCACTAAGCCCATACATAAACAGATGGAGGTGCAAGTGCAAATAAAATAAATTAGATCATATATAATAAGTAAGATGTGGATAAGACAAATACGCTCATACAAAGCAGGTGAAAGTAAAGGAATTACCGAACTGCATTTAAAATGAATAAAATGATGACACTAAATCAAGCACAATATAAATATGTAACCTTAGGGGCCTGGATGGGCTGTATTGGGTTAAAGGCCTTTAATATAATCTTGAGCTAGACCATGGATGGCCTTGTAGCTAATTAATAAAATAAAAGCTAATTAATAAAACCTCTGTTTTATTGCTATTGAATTATTGGAAGTTAGCTGGCATCCAGCCCTTGACATTTGATAAACAGGAATGCAGTAGAGTAATACTGTTCAGTCCACGTGGTTTCATTGAGAGGTATGACTGTGTATCATCAGCATAACAGTGAAATGAAAATATGAAAAAAGTGCCCTGTTTTCCAGGTAAGAGGAGAACCACTTACTTACAATGCAACTCCAGTGATTCCTTCCCATTCCCTCAGTCTCTCAATAAGAATGTTGTGCTATATGGTGTTGAAGGCTGCACTTAAGTCCAGCAGCATTCGGTTATTGTTTCTTAGTGCATCTGATAGTTGCATCAAAACAACTTTTGTGTGGCAGTCGGATCCAATGCGGGCCCTTTTAGAAGTGGCTGAACACATGTCATTGAAAGGCCCTGTCACACATATCCGTATGACAGAAACGTATGCCGGCGCATGCGAAAATTTGTCAGAGTCCAAATGCGTCCAACTTTTCATCGGATCGGATCGGAAAAGTGAACATATACAGATACACATGTCTAACCTATTGATAGCGCATCACTTACTAATATAAAATGTATCAGATGAATGCCCAATGCATAAGGTATACAAAAATATGGCGTATACAAAATATCGGCAACATGCTGGTTTAAGTTGATATAAGGTAAGGTATAAGGGATACCTTACAAGCTGGGGTGCGTTGTTGAACGCTGATGTTTTGAGCATGTTCAAAATTACCGTACCCAACGTGTGCTTCATAAGATATGCAGACGTTACGTGACGTTAGACATACGTGAATATTTGCCTACGTAAATACAGTACGTGAATACTTACCTACGTAAATATAGTACGTAAATACCTACGTAAATACCTACGTAAATACCTACGTGACTACGTTAGAGGTACGTTAGATATAGGCTATGTCGGCTGACGGTGAATCCTACAGCCAATTTATTGATAACGAGTGGATAACCTATTCCTACCCTATGTTAAGATTATGCCTGACAACGGAGTAACTTATTAAACGTGTTTCTACAGTACAGCTAGCGTTCAGCATTCTAGCCGTTCTCCAGCATCAGCATGACATGAACCAAATGGCACTTTTCCAGCTCTGTTGGCCAGACGCTCTGATACGTTTTAAATAGGTAAGTGATACGCTATCAATGTTTGACATACGTATAATAATTAGTTATGTATTCGTTATGTATACGTCAGCTACAACTACAGCTACTACAGCTACAAGGGCCTTTAAAGAGGTCAGGCGAGCGTTCAGAGGAAAGGAAATTGTTTTTGATGTTGAACAGATGAGGTTCGATGGTGTCCATTACATCTTTCAAAAGTTTAGTGGACATGACGACATGCCCATATGTGACACAGTGTCGAGGAGGTCCTGTAGTGATATGGGAAGAAAACAAATCAATAATTCCAAACATGGCAGGTGATATCCATACATGTTGCAGGAGGAGTAATGTGTGCTCTAATGTTACTTATTTTATGAATAAAGAAGGTAAGAAACTATTCACACTCTGCTGGAGATAAGGTAGTTGTGGTTGTCAATTGAATAAAGTTTGAGGATTATGCTGATTAGCAGAGATTAAACGTGAAAAGTATCGCCTTCAAGCCTCCTTCACTTTGTTTTTATAAGGTTGTAATAAATATTGTAATGGTTGATAGTGCACTTAATTTAACTGTTTTTTTACTTTCTTTCTGTAAATCTAATCTTTTAAGAGTTGGAGTTTCTTCGTTTATCCAGAGTGTAGCTCTTATTTTCGGATATATTATCATTGGATATTTAGAGGTGCAACCTTGTTCAAGGTGGATGAAGATAGTTTAACCCTTAGAGACCCACATAGACCCATTTTTGTCTTTTTCAGGGGTAGACGGGATGTTTCGGGGAGATAGCAGGTCAACAGTATATGCCACATAAAAGTGGTATACATAATGCTGGGATACAGCTCAGCTGTGTTCAAATCTACGGAGACTAAGATTATAACCAGACATGATTACAATTTGTCTCATTGGATCGCAAGAGTCTCAGCTTTCCAGTTATACCCAATTCATGTAATTCCAAGACTGTTCAGGGACCCCAGCAGGCAGAAATATTCAAACCACTTTTAGAATAGGTGAAAATAACACCTGTATACTGCATGCAGAAGAGTGCATGGTTTTTATCCAAAACTGCATGGGATTAGCATAAAGTGGGCATCCCTGTAAAGACTCATACACATATAACCCATTTTCATTCAGCTATGTTGAGGTGAGTAGTCAAGGGACCACTGTGAATATGGCCATGCCAGTTTTTCCCTCGGCAAAATGTTTCCTAACTTTGGAGAGTTATTTAGCACCTCAGCTAATTTTAGTCACTGGACTTGACCTCTCGGCCATGTTTGTGGTGTTGATGCCTTTTGGAGAGTTTTATGTAAATATCTGTTAAGTTAATTGTACACCAGGCATCAAGATATCATGAACTGTAATGTCCTTGTTTAAACAAAAACTTGGCTGAATCCTGCAATAACGTTTACCGACAGTGCTAGTCAACCAGGTAACTATTTTTCTATATACTGATCTCACAGAAAAGAGGACTCTGGCAGGAAATCTGAATGAAATTCTATTATTGTATTTATTTATGAGCAATAATTAGCCGGCGTTACCTAGCTTGTTAGCTTAGCTCTTCGTACTAAAAGAACTCTTAGGTGTCAGCTATTCAATTTTACTGGTAAGTACGTTACAAACGAGCTGTTTTTTTGATAGACATAATCAGCATCCCAAATACTATAACAGTGAACACTAACACTAAACAAGCTAACACTAGCGTCAGCTGGTAACTTAGCGTTTGTTATGCACATTACTTGTCCCACGCCTCGCTCTTCCCCAGCCCCACCCTCTCTCCAAATACAGTCACTTCTGGCAACAAAAAAACAAGATTGCGATGGTCAAAAACCAAACTCTAGGCTTCAAAACAGTAGTCCACAATCCAGTTGGTGGCATCACAGCGGGTACATCCATGTATTATGTACAGTCTATAAGCCGGATGTCTGGACTTTGGCTCTCTATATTGTGCTTCTAACTTTTAGTCAACAGTTTGCAACAATGTGCAACATTGCCCCTCCTGACTTCAATCCCATCAAACACCTTTGTGATAAACTAGAACACTGACTGATCCAGGCTTTAAAATTGTTATCCTTAAACTTTCAGTCCAATTTTTATTTGCAACACCTGTGGTTGCTGTTGGTACTACATGTATATAAAATATTGGAACCACATAAGAGCATCCCGTGTATCTGTTTACAGTGCAGCCAAACAAACTTGAGTAGTTAAAAAAAGTCAGTCAATATTGGACTTTTTCTATCATGCAATGGGCAATTGCAATCGGATTTCATGCTGATTATGGAGTGAGTCATTTTCCACAAAACAGCAGAGCGCAGTAATAAGAGCTGTAGGAGATAGAGTGTTCAGACACTTTCAGCATACTGAGACCTTAATCGCCCAGCGTCACTGGCAAACCTCAACAACAACCTTACAATTGAATGGGAGAAAATCCCTGCAGAGAAGTTGGCAAATGTTTTGAAAAGGCTTTTAGAAAACAATTTGATTTTAGAATGTCAGGTTCAACTATAACATGTTGCTGTTTGGGTGTCCATGTACTGTGTTATATGTTTGAATGTCAATTATTCTATGTCAATCCCAAATTGATTATGCACTTTTATGATTTGAATAAAATCAAACACTAAAACTATTACTAGCTATTAAAATGTAATAGTGCAAAGTAGCAGCGCTAAGTGATCTCTTGTCAGGGTAATTTTATTATCTTTTGCATGCGTAGGTCATGACTTGATTTTTGCAATATTCCGGAATATAGGAATAATAGTTTTATTTTCAAATAGCTGGGATCCTGTAAACCTGCATAAAATAGCATCCTTATCACGCCGTAAGGCCTTCTAAATGTGCTGAAACCCTTCATTGGTCTGTGTTTCATTGGAGAAGTTAAGTGTTCCACGGTGGTACAGTAAATGCCTTTTGAGAGACCCAGTTAGAGAAAATACTCTGGGGTTAGTTATTGGATTCTTTAGATTTTGGGCCAGTTTCTTTGTATCAAAACGCACATTGGTTTAAACCTAACGTATGAACACAGAAACATGTCCAGATCTTGATAGATGTTGTATCCAGCCTGGTCTTGTGTCTAAGTGAAGCACCCAACCCTGCTTTGGCTCAGCTGTATCGATCCCTCTCTCCCTGCCCTCCTTCATTATCTCCCAATGAATTCAGGCCGCCTCTACTTGTCACCCTGCTGTGGAGAGAAATACTGCCTTAAAGCATGTGGGAGTGCCCATGCACATGTGCGTTTTCTGTTTGCTATCTGATCTGTGCCCTTTTTTTTACTAATCTGTATTGAAAAGATAGCAAAGAGGGAAGCTGAGGAGAGATTTCAGAAGCCACTAACGCCCAAGGTTATGGAGGCCATTATTCTACCTGATCTAGGAGATGCAGGATTGAGCTAAAGCTAGTGGATGGAAATAAATACGACAAATGATTCAATGCTCTCTCCCCAACCACCGACTCCAATTCATCCACTCTCCACCCCATACTCCAATCACCAGCTCATCCCAACAAATAATCAGTTCGACCTTTGTCACTCTGCTGTAGATCTCTCTGGACTTGGCCACTTTCTGGCCCTGCCAAAAGGAATGGATAACACGAGGTTAGTATGAATTGATGGACTCAGATGTTCAGGGGGACACTTAATGATATTATATTAATAAAAGCGTAATAAGGCGATGGCACGCTGGGAGCTAGAGTGGAGTGGAACAGCTGCTGAGCCAAATCGAAACTGTGCAAATCTCTGTATGTGTGTTGACTCTTGAGACACACCTGTCCAGATGTGTTGCAGCAGCGGGGCTTTCAATCAGCCCTGCTGCAGTGGAGTCAAACTTTTCTCCTTGATTCAATTAGGTGAATACTTAAGTCAATGCCTCTGGAAGCGTTGGGGCTTGACATCAATTACACTGAGTTATTTATATAACCCTCATTTATCTAGAAAGACTGACTGGGCATTTAGGCTCCTTTCCCAACAATAACCATCATCACACTCTGAATGTGTGTTTAAGAAAGTGTGAGATCCCTGATACCTGGAAGCATCACTACCCCAGCACAGTTACAGTCAGCCACACACCATCGGGTCTTCTTTTTGTCCATCCCATAATTACAAAGTTTCAATTTGACTTACTCCTTAAAGGGACACTGTACCGATTTTACACATGAAGGTCAGAGTACTAATCACAGGAAGTACTCCTCCGTCCGCCTGTGAAAACAGTTGTATAATGTATTCTGTTGCTCTGGAGGAGCTCTGTTAAGTCAGAGAATGTAATGTAATCTGTATCTTGAGTAAATTATGGAAGCCATTAGCAGTACCACCTTATCGTTTCTGTAAACAAGGTCATCTTACTGTCCAGCTGTCATAATTATTAACATTTAAAGACCATTGTTGACATCACGGATGCTACGTCCGAGTTTCTCTTCAGTGTACAGAGACTTTATGTATTTACTCAGGTTAAAAAACAAACAATAACTGAACACCAGCATTAATTTTGGGGCAGTTAAAACCTCTAAGAAAACATTTTCTTGTGACAGGAAGAGACAGGGTGTATTTGCTTTTTATTAGCATTAATGGCTGGGTTATTCTAAGAAGTGTTGCCACACTGCACTCACAGAGTGATGTGTACGGATGAGCTGTATAATCTACTTATTCCATAATCAACAGCCTCTTCTGAGGCCTCCAAATCACTGAGAGCTATACAACTCACGCTGGACCAACATCACCCTGTCTCAGAGGACGCTAATTCATTTTACCATTCATATATTCTTATCCCCTTTGCAGCTCGGAGTTATTCAGACTTCTCTTTATCCTCCAAGACAGTATTATTACTTACATGGTTTCCTTAATTTGTGCATAGTGAATTTTTTTCCCATGGTGCAACTTCCTGGTGATGTGATATCTCATACGCTATCAGCTGGGAACCAAATGTTAGGACCACCAAGGCAGAGAATCTTTATCTAAGGGAAAATATATTAAAACACTAAATTAAAAAGCTTAAAATAAACTAGTGACACTACTTTGCTTTAACTTCAGGGGAAACACCAGATTATACATAACAACTAATAGTTACACCAGGCCAGGCGCCATGGATTTAACCGTGCAAGAACATGGCACCGAGCGCTCAATATATTTAGAATTTATGAACGATTCTCTATGAAATTAGTCGGGGGAGGCGTGGAAACAGCTGTTTGCAGCTTCCATCGCTTTCTCTTTCGTTGACTGTCCCTTCACTTCCCTGTTGTTTCCCTTCTGTCTGTGGATTGCTACAATGAGGGAATGGAGTTAGTTAGTTCTCATTAAAACCATGAAAGAGTTACACATGCCCTAGGAAAGCAATACATCAGACAACATCATGGAACTATACTCAGTAATGCAGCATCATTTATTAATATGATATGTTCGATCCACTACAATGTGCTACTATGACAAGTGGCTTATGCAACCACCAAGCTAATGCGTACGATAACATTAACGTAACACAATCATCACACTCATGATGGTATTTTATTATTATTTGTATTATTATTATTTATTATTTATTATTTATTATTTATTATTTATTATTTATTATTTATTATTTATTATTTATTATTTATTATTTATTATTTATTATTATTATTATTATTTATTATTATTATGTATTATTTTTATTATTTTATTATTATATACACAACGATTGAACTTGACACATAACGTTAGCTGAAGTAGTTGTATGGGTAGTCAACTCATGCAATGGTAAATTAGCAAGCTAACGTTACATAAAATAGGCTTTTTAATCAGAATGAAATTACATAGTGTGAATAAACGTAACGTGAATAAAACTTTAATATATTACCTGGTCTGTGTAAATGATTTCCCGTTCCGTCAGATAGATTTTGATCGCCAATGCTGGTAATTTAACAATGAGGACAACAACTCCCATGATCCCACATCCCCTCATCTCTTGTAGCTCTCTGCTGAAGCTCAAGTCCCTGTTGGTTGGATCCTCCTATATTCTCAGGGTCTGGGCTAATAGTGTGGTGTTGTCATCCTCCAGCTCATGTATGATCTGTGACAGCAGTCTTTAGTTGTTGGAGCTCATGTCTGAGCTGTTGGCTGGTATCAGACTCAGAGAGTCTGGCAAAATGAAGCTCCTGGAACTCAGGGAAGTCCAGGCTCTCTCTCAGCTGTTAGAGGAGCTTGGGTGGTGTTGGAGGTACGGGGAATATTTCTGATCACATATATACATTAAACACTTTGATTAACATGCATGTCCACCAACCAAAAGGAAGTGAAAATATTTGCATGTTTCATTGATTTACAAAAAAGCTTTAATTCCATTTGCCATGAAGGACCAAAATAAACTTAATGATCTCTCAAAACTGCTAGAAGAAGGAGACAATGCATTGTAATACAATTAATATATAACAATCTTAATGTAATGTTAATGTTGTGTTAATATTATGATCATTATTTGTAGAATTGTGTGTTTTTGTATTTTGATGCTTTGGCAACACTTTATGCCAATAAAACCCCTTTAAATTTAAATTTGAGAGAGAAACTGTTCTTGTGTTTTTATTGTTATTTAACCTTTTTGAGGCTTTTTTATGGTTAAATAAATGAATTTCATTTTAAAAATTGCCCCATCACAATTCAAACAGCCCCCTCAGTCACTTCATCCTGGTGCCTGCTGTTGTTGTTGAGTTGGATACCACTCACATGTCTGTGTGTTAAGTACAGAGCTGTATCTGGGGCGAAGTTAACCTAGCTTAGCATACAGACTAAAATCAGGGAAAATAGTGAACCTGTCTCTGTCCTAATGTTGAATTTAAGCAATGTCTAAGAACAGAAATCCTTGTATTATTCCAACTAAGGTGGACGGAGGCTTTGCAGCCATGTTGCCACATTTCTTCACACAGATGTAGTTCTTTGCAACAAGTGAGAGATATTGTAGCTGTCTGGTATTCCCAATATCTCAGTGTCGAAATCACAAATAGGCAGCGGTGTGAACACAGCATAACGGAACAGAAATGAGAGCGGTATCAATCTTCTCATCACACTCTCACAAAGAAAGCAAGTAGACCTGAGCGTATTTCCACAAATATTGAACTATTTCTTCAAAGACACACTTCAAACTAACTGTACATAATCACATAGATTATTGTTGGAGTATGAAGTTAATATAGGTGATTTTTCCACCAAAATTCATATTGTATGTGAAAAAAATAGAAAGAAGCTTTTTGATCAAAATGAACTTGTATGAGACTGCTTGGACTTAAAAGTTGTTTTCAGCAAAAGTCTCTGAGTCTTCCCTAACTGTGAATAAATGGGCAAGTCTCTGGGAGGATGTCTGTTGACCCCCTTGGCTACCTGTTGTCCCAGTTTCTGCCTCTGACACATAGCTGCTGCTAGCGTTAGCATTAGCAAGACTGATAAGTGGCAGCAGAAAAAACGACGTTGCACATAAACAAGATTTATTCCTCTGCAGTGGCAGTAAACACAACACATGGGCCCGACGATAACGGTTCTATATTCAGGGCTTAACATGTAATAGATAGACAGTGCATACACATTGTATCTGAATCAGAGGAGGGGCTGTCATAAAGGATTTACAAGCAGCCATAAACACACTCCATACATTATAGCACCTTATAAACTTTCATGCAATTTAGGTAGAAAAGTCATTAAAACACATTGGGATATTTGACCTTATTAGGTACTTATAATGTCTTATGTGTATTTTATTACAATACCAGGCTTACAGCAATCTATCATAATAACATATTACATTATGTACGTATTATATTGCATCATTCCGGCGTAGATATGCCCTTCAGGCGAAACAGATACTGAGAATATCATATCCAGCCCTCATCTTTTCTTTTGTTCTGTCTCCACAGATGGTACTGGATATTTTACGTTTGGCACCACATCCACAGCGGCTACCAGATCAGCCTATAATGAAAACTTGTGGAGATAAACGTCCCAAACGAATGACACATTTGTGATTTGTCCTTCAAAACTATGTGTAAAACACATGTAATGGGTTACTGCATTATATTGTGTCACTGAGTACACATTGATAGTCTACACAGACGGTCTCCTTTGTGTCTCACATACACACATACGCACACAGATAAGAGCCTTTAGATCTCTAAAACAAGCCTGTTCTTTTGTTGCGTGCCATAAATTTCCTCCAGTGTGCGTAGCTGTTTTAACAGCTCAGCGAGTGTCGCTGCTGCTAGTAACCAAAGGCATAAAGGCTGCAGTGGGGCAGTGAAACATGAAGGACTGCTGCCTATATTATGACCTTCCTCTCTCTCTCTGCCTCTCCTGCTTGCTTTAAACTGGTTTTATTAGGCGGCAGATGGGCTGCCCTCTCTTTGCTGTTTAAATGTCTGTAGCCTGCAGCTACCCAGAAAATGCCCATCTCCTGTGTGCTGTTTGGTTGTAACAGCTCTGCTGAGATCGGACGGGTTCAGAGAGCCGGAAGGTCTCGGCCCAGAGTTGAGTTTGCTTTTGTTTTATAATTGAGCTGCTCTGAAATTCTGTCTTTGGTTTGGGTGTAAAGAAAAGTATCAGGTTAAACATGATGTGGAAGATGATGTTGGTGAATTGAAACAGTTAATGGTTCATCTGAAAAACATAATCGACAGAGATTAAAGACTTCAGATCTGAATCAAAACATACCGCCAAGAGACGGAGTGAGACATTAAGAAAATATACCGGAGTGGACGCGATGCAGCTCAGAGTTGGAGAGATATACGAGTTGGAGAGATATGCGAGTCGGACCTCTCTCCAGACCGATCCATTGAACAGCTGTTGCAGAAGATAAACGAGATGGAAGTACAGACTATCTGGAAAGTAAGTCCAAACAAAACAACATACCCATCTTCAAACATGCCGGAAAAAAAGTGAAGGCAATAACATAAAGGGATTCCTGACAAAACCTTTTCATGAAGTTCTGGAATTAGCAGGGGAATTCAATATCATCAGAGCCCACCGTATCTTTAAAGACATAGCCTTTATGAAATATGACACAAAAAAACAATTCTACAGAACAAGGAAAGAGGTGATGTTTAACGGGATGAGAATATATATTCGATCATGAATTCACTACCAAAGTCAAACAGATGAGGGGCCTGTACGGACCGATCAAGGACAAACTCAGGAAGGAAAACATCAGATCATATATCATCGCTCCTGCAAAACCAAAAGTGTTCAACGAGGATGGGACATCGACGATGTAGGACAGCCCAGAAATGGCGTCCTGAGCGCTGGAAGGAAGAACAACGCATGCGGTCGAGTGGAACCCTGTGCGAAAGACATGAGTATGAGGGGAAATAAAGCTGGATGTACAGACACTAACAACCGCCCAAAGGAGGTGGACCGCTGACTGAAAAATGTGAATTAGAGAGAGATGTGAGTGACGTTCCCTAAAGACAGCATTATATTCAAGTTAGGTTTTAAGTCATTAATTGTAGGCTACAAGCATGTGACATGAGCAGATAACGCTCTCTTTCTCTCTCAAATGTGTGTTAGTGAGCGTGTGTGTGCGTGCGTGTGTGTGTTTGTGTGTGTGTATGGCGAGTGAGGGGGCCTGGAGCCTTGTGTTAGACCCCTTGTTTTTCTTCAAATATATATTCATGTTGTTATGAACTGCATATGAACAGGTGGACTCAAAAGCTCTCCAAACAAATATATTGATATAAACTACAAGGCAGAATAAAATAAATAAATAAAAAATTTGCAGACTAAAGAAGTCCTGAATAGAGATATTCAGAGTGCGCTCTATGTAGTCTGTATGTGGAATATGATGTGTTTTGTTTTTGTTCTTTTGTGTTTTTACTATTCTAGAAAAAAAGAGAAGATGGCCATGGGAACAGAGGGTGTGAGGTGGAGTGGGGACGGGGTTGGGGAGAGGGAAGAGGGGAAGAGAAGGAAAACAACCTCTCTGTTTATAGTTTAGGAGTAGTGTTGTAGTGTATGTAATGATTCCCCGTCCAAAAGGAAAGAAAAATGAAATAGAAAAATAGAGAGAGAGACCAATTTCATCTTGTGACATTAGTTTATATGAGAGCTAAGTTTTCTCAGAGTTAAACAAAAAAGTCTTTCAACAATTGAAGAAGGAAATGGAGGTATACTGTTTCTGTAAGAGACTCACTCGACACAAGGAGAACACACAAAGATAAGTGAAATAGCAAATCCTCATGTAGCAATTATAAAATCTCACATTACTTTTGAAAAAACAAACTGTTTACAGGATAAGGAAGGAAGATTCAACTGAAGCATCTCTGATGAACATTTACTATCCAACAGATGTTGGCCATGAATTCATGACTCAAATAACAAGAGTTATTAATGACACAAAGGAATAATTAGTATTGGTGGAGACTTAAACTGTGTCCTTATGTCCGATGTAGACTCAACAGCTGGATCACATAATGCAGAAAACACAGTTTTGATACGAAGGAGAGCATGTGCAGAGTAGGATTGATAGATGTTTGAAGAATTAAAGATTATACATAAACATTACTCTCGCATAAAGAAGTAATCCAATCTACTGTAAGTGGAATCACTTACAATAGATTGGATTACTTCTTTATGCTTAAAACACACATCTCATTTAATAATCAATGTGCTATCAGAACAATGACCTCATCAGATCATTCAAATGTTACACTAAATGTGAAGTAAAGACCCTGTCACACATATCCGTAAGACAGAAACGTATGCTGGCGCATACAGATATTTGTCAGAGTCCAAATACGTCCAACTTTTCATCGGCTCTGAAAAGTGAACATATACAGATACGCATGTCTAACCTGTTGATAGCGCATCACTTACTTATACAAAATGTATCAGACGAATGCCCAACGAATGCATAATGTATACAAAAATATGGCGTATATAAAATATCGACAGCACGCTGGTGTACGTAGATATAAGGTAAGGTATAAGTAGTATTCGTTAAGAGCAGGCGGTGTTACGCTGGGGTGCGTTGTTGAACGCTGATGTTTTGAACATGTTCAAAATTACCAGACGTACCCAACGTGTGCTTCATAAGATATGCAGACGTTACGTTACATTAGACATACGTGAATACTTACCTACGTAAATATAGTACGTAAATACCTACGTAAATACCTACGTGGATACCTACGTGACTACGTTAGAGGTACGTTAGATATAGGCTATGTCGGCTGACGGTGAATCCTACAGCCAATTTATTGATAACGAGTGGATACTCTATTCCTACCCTATGTTAAGATTATGCCTGACGACGGAGTAACTTATTAAACGTGTTTCTACAGTACAGCTAGCATTCAGCATGTTACCCGTTCTCCAGCATCAGCATGACATGAACCAGATGGCACTTTTTCAGCTGCGTTGTCCAGACGCTCTGATACGTTTTAAATAGGTAAGTGATACGCTATTAATGTTTGACATACGTATAATAATTTGTTATGTATTCGTTATGTATACATCAGCTACAACACCGCTGTGGAAAAGTTGGACGTATTTGGACTCAAATTTTGAGCTAATTTTCATATACGCCAGCATATGTTTCTGCCATACGGAACTGTGTATGTCTGGCGTGTTCGGCGTATCGTCTGCGTCCTTCAAACGATCACAACTTACCCTTAATTTATATCAACGTATTGCCGATATTTCGTATGCGCCGGCATACGTTTCTGCAATACGGATATGTGTGACAGGGCCTTTACATTCTAAAAATTGGAAACATCTGTGGAGAATGAACAATTCTCTCCTGCAAACCTTTAAGTAAAACAAATGAAAAGATATTAAGGACTCCCTCGATACAGGGTGATCTGATACAACCTTGCTCCTTCACCTTATGGGAAGGAGCAAAGGAAGTATTAAGAATAATAGCTTATGCATCTGCAAAGAAAAGACAGCAGGAGCAAGTTCGAATGGAAATGAAATTACAAATGAAACTCTGGGAGATTAAGCATAAACTTACCCCTAATACCACCCTTTCCATGCAACTACAAAAAGCACTCAGTTAGATCAACTGTTGACAGAAGACATAGAGAGACACTTACATGCACAAAACAAAAACAATATGATAGGGGATATAACTCTATTAAAATTCTGGCATATAAACCTAATAAGCAAACATGTAAATACTACATTACTAACAATATAATAAATAGGGATAGCTGATAATATGATAATATTTCTGTCGATGCAGAAAAAGCATTTGACAGCGTACTCTGGCCCTTTATCTTCAATATAGCAAAAGCTCTTGGTTTTTATCCCAAAATTGTTTTATGGTTACAATTACTGTACAAAATTCCTATCGCACAAGTAAAGGTCAATGGTATCCTCTCAAGACATCTTAAAATCCATAAGGGAACCAGACAGGTCTGAGATTGTCCATGTGCATGGAACCTCTGGCTGAAGCAGAGAGACAGCAGAATCACATTCATGGAGTAACAATAGAGCAAGAGGAACACAAGTACACATGTACGCTGACGACGGTTTGTTTTGTTCATTTTTATATTTGTGGAGAGCAGAAAACTTGAAGCCATGAAGCAAACAACTAGGAATTGGTTTTAAACCTTTTTGTCCTTCTGTTGAAAGATTAAAGTCAACGATACAGGAAATCTCAGAAATGATAATGATTATTTACTTAATAACTGATTTATAAAGCATAAGTAAATGATTTAGTATTAGTTCACCTCATCAACACCTTTATAAATGGTGCTCTAAATTCTTTGTTCAGAAAAATGGTAATAATCAGTTAGATAATCCGTTTTTAATGTTGTTCCTTAAGATTATCCATACATATATTCTTACACAAAAATGTGTAACCTGGGAAACCATGAGTAGAAGTTTTGTTTCCTATCTAGCCGAGGTGGAGTCACATACCAAACGGCTACATGCAACCCCCCCATCATGGATAATAATTCTACAACGTGATCTCAAGATTACACATTGTATATCGGTTTCATAGAGGAGGCCTCAGATCTCTATCATGTAGACATCAAGCAGTAACGTCAGGTTACCTCAGACACGACAGTGCGGCTGTACAGCTGGAGGTCAGCCAGTGGACAGCAGGTCTTTAAAGGAATGAATAATTAGGGCATACTGACCATACTGTAACAGCCTTTCCAGCAGCATGAAAATAATCTCTTGATTTCTTATTTTATTACCTATTGCTCAGTTTAATTTTTTTTCTTGAAATCCAATTAACAGAAGGAAGGAGCTCTGCGGCACCACATGCATCAATTATTCATTGTGGGTTTTTTACAGCGGATTCATGGGAGTTCCTGTGAATATTAAAGACGTGGGAGCAGCCGACAGACCAGATGTGTTATATCGCTCTCATCTGACAGACCTCTCTGGGATTCACCCCTCTGCCAGGCAGCTTTAAACTCAGACGGTCTTGTTGATTAGTCATAAGGCTGAGAGGAAACTGTATATGAAATTTTCATTATTATTTATGTTATTCAAAGTAGAAGAAATGCTTTTGAAGTTCAATTGTTCTCCAGGTTTTTGCAGGATTGTTCTAGGCTACATACTAAAGGCTAAGTAATTGTTTAGTATGTTGCATGTCAGCCTGCACTGTTTTCCATGAAATAACATTTTAAGTGACCTTGTCTGCAGGGAATTCCAAATGCGAACAGAGTGCAACTAGTATATTATTTAAAGTGACAGTGCAGAGCAGTACATGACTTGTGCATCTGCTACATGCTGGCCGGACTCATGAGCTTGTTTGCTGACCAGCAGTCTCTGCACATTCCAATCAATTATGTAGTTGTAGAGTGCTTGTCAGGTGCAGCAGTTCCTCTCCATGTAGTTGGGGTTAAGGTTTACAGCTGTGCACTTGTCCTGACCTATAAACAGGTCAGCAGTCAGTACCATGCTGAAGACAGAGTTGGAATGGAATCACCCATACTCGAAAAGCTCACATGTTGAATTCCCAATAATGTACAGTTCTAATCCCATCAATTCAACAGTCAAGTCTCTGCTGCAGTATGTTTTTGACCAGACATTCATTATACAGCTGCCTCTGGAGACACTGAAGGCTTTAGACAATTGTTCACATATGCAGTCGGACTCCCTAACACCTGGAAACACACTATGATGTGTAAAATGGCTGGAGTTTCCTTTAAGAAGATGGAGGGATGCCCTTTGACCCAATGACACCTTTGAAAGGTTCAGCAGTGGTTATTGGCGTCCCAGGCTCACCACCTGGGTACCACACTCACTTTGGGGGCCACCCTTGTTGTTGAGTGTCATCTGCAAGCTCATCATAGGCCTCCTCCACTGCTTCCTCCCACGGCACTGTAAGTCCGATGATGTAGATGAGAGGGAGTGAGGCCGACCATAGCACAAGGTGCAGAATTCCTTGTGACAGCTGTAAATGGACAACACCTGGATATTATACATTCAGCTGCTGATCAGTGACATCAAATCAGTCTATATTATAAACAATACATTAAGTTTTCTATCAACACAATAAAATAAATCTATTTTAGCCATGTTTACCATTGCACATAAGCTAAGTCAGTGTGAAGGGTGCAAAAGATCTGATGAATGTAGAACCGCTGCACACAGTTCTGCAGCTCAACTTAATGGAAGTTGGTGAGAAATAGATGCAAGTGCTGTTTACTGCAGACGTTTTAGGCTCCTGAAATGTTTGTGTTATTCATGAGAATAAGAACAAAATGGTCCCAAAAGGTTCAGTGACCTAGTCCATGCTTTAGCGATGCTGAAACAATACTGGCAAATTGCCAGAGTCCTACACAAAGCCTCCATCCATCCATCCATTGGCTAGAACCGCTTATCCTTTACCAGGGTATACACCCTGAGCAGGTCACCAGTCAATCACAGGGCTGACACATAGAGACGGATGTTTTTGGATTGTGTGAGAAAGGCCCCAGACGTTGTTGTGAGGTGACACTGCTAACCACTGAGCAACAGTAACTTCTTATTTAAGGTCCTATATTCATGAGTCAGTGGTGCACAGCATTAAATGAAGACTGGTTTCTGGTGCACAGCTGCTGCACAGCTGGAGATGATGTGGATTCTGTTTCAGAATAAGTGTCACCTCCTTTTCTACAGAGCTCTCTGTGAGATGTCAGTGTAACTATTTTATGGGCAGAGGCAGTAGATCCACCACAGAAACGTCTTGAATTAAATTAGCTGTGGAAGTGATCATTTGCTTGGTTAGATACATTTTACCCATTGCAGAAAACAATTCAGTCACAAGAAAGAGCTAAACAGTTTGACAGCGAATATCGCTGCTCCCACAATCCACACTCTGCAGACATTAATGGTTCCCTTTGCATGACAGCTGTTTACACCACATGTGTTCTTAAATAAGATGCAACACTTTGCCTGAGCGATTTAAATGTGTTTGTATCAATTCTGACCAACATACTGTCGCTACCAGAAAAGGTGGTAAAACCATTAATATCTATTATCAAATGCAGTTTTCTGAGCAACGACTTGCAGAGTCAGCTGGACATTTTTAATTTAAACAGGCAGGAAATACTGAGTTCCTATCCATCCGCTTTTGTACAGTTAAAGTCGTTGTGAGTCACCAAACTGACAAATGGGTACAAGGGAGATAAAAATACCAATTTGCAGGCACAAAGCCCCACTGTGATGAAAATACTGTCTGCCCTTAGCTGCTGCATTTAACTCCCCTTTTTCAATCAAGTCTCCTTGAAAGGAAGATATTTTATCTTGGATCAGATGAAGAATAAAATCACTAAATCTGGCCACAATGTCGATCCACGTGTGTGTGTGTTCAACAGTAGAAACATTTTCACATATATACACATATTTCACTTTATAATAAGTAACAGATTAAATGTATGTGAAAATAGGGAGCTAGGTTATTAATTAAGGCATTATCTTGAAAAATAGGTTTTTAGAATTGATGAGAGATGTGAGCATCTAGAGCAGAAGAAGTTCTAGATTCTTGAACTTCTTCTGCTTCTGATAGATGTTGTCCAACGCCTCCTTTTGTACTTCGTACTCTTGTGAAACAAGATTGTGTCAAAGCCTTTACATTTAAAACCAGATACAGCCAGCAGTGTTGTGTTTTCTCTCTGAAAAGCCATTTTCAGCTGATCTGACCCAAAAAAAGAGAAGAAATACAGCCTGTAAACTGCATCTGGGCTGATTCCTAATGGATGATATGCATCACATTAGGAAACCAACTGTCATTGAATTAACTTGCCCTGAAGGACACATAGACACATTATTTCAATCTGTTATCAAAGCAAATGGAGTTTTGAAGCTATGACTAATTACAGTATGAGGACATATTGTGTGAGATCTTTATAACTACATGTCTGTGTGATGAATAAACATAAAAGTGTGTTTTACTCCAACCTAAGCATTTATGTATGAGGTATTATGTTTGTACACCTGCTACTTTGGCAATGGTACAAACATTCCTTTCATCATTATATATTTGCATAGTTGCACTTCTAGCTTGAGTTACTAAGTAACTTGCATCGTGTTATACAACAGGAGAACTTGACAGGGATGAGAGTGAAGTTGCCTTCTGTGGATCTCTCGCTGCAGAGGTGAAGTCGTGTTTGCACAACAAAACTATCAAGTGTTTCCTCTCTGAGGCTTCACTGGTTTCTTCTTTGTCTTTGAGTTCCACTGCTGCAGTGCTCCTCATGGCAACGCAGCTTCTCTAATATTTTTTGAAAGTGAAATCATTTTGTAAATAGTTTTATGTCAATTGAGCATACTGCCTTGCACCACTATTCAGTCTCATAGCTCGGTGTATAGCAGAATCTTAATCTAAAGCGGTTTACAGTGCAGACATTCAATCAATAGTAAAACTCAAGTAGTGGGTAAACTTTTCAACTTTTGTAATGTCTGATTTAAATACACAGTAGACTTGATAGACACAATATTCTGCACCAAGCGTGAAAAAGCAGAAGCACTTATCAGTGGCAAACAAGGAAAACCAAAGGTTAGAGACACCAATCAGTCAACAAATGATCCTGGTAGGAACCGCTAGCTAACAGAAGATAAGGGATTCAGTGCAGCTTCTTTTAAACAGATAAGTAATAATAAAATCTGCAGATAGCTGTTAAGATAGATCACCCTCATCTTGCAATAAACTCACTATCCATGGCTGCATGTACTGAATATATTGTGTTTACTTAAATGTGTAATTCTGAGTCACCTGCTCCAAAGAAACCTCTAAATATCACCTCTAACTGGGTCCATACAATCTCTAATGTTTATATTTTAGATGTAGAAGTTTGTCATATATGTCATATTTATTGTATTGTAATGTATTATTTATATTGTGTATTACATTTACTCCTGTGTAATGCCTGTCAGTCAGTCAGTCAGTCAGCAGGGCAAGAAAACCATAATTCGACCAAACTACTGAAACTGTGAGAGCCGGTCAGAAAACTCTGCTGTCTGATAATCTTCAGGTGTTTACTGATCATCTGTGTTTACTGAGCACTGATGTTAACCAGGCTGTAGTCCGTGTAACGTTAGTTAGTTTGTTTATTGGACTAAATTCAAAGTGGCAGAAACTAGAAAACGACCGGATATTCATTTCATCTTCTCGTTGGTGGCGCAGCCAGGAGAGCAGCATGGCTGTAATATGTATAAGCGAGCCAGCTAGTGGCATTAATTAGCATAACACCACACCTATTTAAACACTGAATACATCTGAGATGTGTAGTGATTCAGAGGATTTTGAAACAGGTGCCTTAGCCAATGTTACACATATTCTTCCACATTCAAATGTTTGTTACAATTTGTGTATATGTAACCGATGTATAAGTGATAACATGTTTTATATTTCACAAACATCCATTTGTTCATATTTTATTGTAATAATACTCCTTTTTTTGTATATTTATTTCGAGGAGTCTTATTTAGTTAAATATGCTTTTATTTTGATACTCCTGAAACTGGCACTTTCTGTGTTCGCGCCACTTTCAGAAGACTGTTTCGGGTTCCGCTGAGGGGAGGAGGCATGTGGGTAGAGAGTTGCTCGGCGTTGGATGAGGCCTCTCTCCGAGCCTTGAGGCAATAAATGCTGGTTAAAAAGGCAGACGTTCTCCTCATCGTTATTTCCTGGTTCCACACAACACAAAGCAGAGTCGATCGTGGTGTCAGTAGCAGACCTATACATAGTTACGGCCAAGTGGCCGATATGGAAGTGCCTTAAATCTGCATTCTTTCTTATAGTCAGCAGGGGACGACTCCTCTGGTTGCATAAAAAAGTCTGATTGTATAGAAGTCTATGAGAAACAACTCAGTTCAACATGATACTCTCAGTTGAATATGGTACTTTGTATATATTATTCATTTGGGTTGTTGGCAAGAAATATGAAAATGAATACCCTTAGTGTCAGCAAGGCTAATCTGCATTCTGTGACTGCAGCATGTAAACTCTGTGTAAATCACAATTAGCGTATCATATAACAGGGTTTGGATATGTGAACAGGCCTTGCTGCTTACCAGTGTGTGAAAATGTACCTTGTCTACTTGCCAACATCGACCAGACAGCATTTCAATCCATGTTTCTGTAAGTGTGACTGTTCCCTTTGTTCAAAGTTTTATTTACAGTATCAGTGTAATGAGACTAGGTAAATTGTAAATTCATTGTAAGCCATCAGTGGACTGATTACAGTGGGTGTGGCTAACACAGCTGAAATTAGATAAATACTCTCTAGAAAGTCATACCAAATGCAGTGCTTCTGAATCTTGGAGGATCTTCTATCACAACTGTGAGAATAAATCAAATCAAATCAAATCAAATTTATTTGTATAGCCCAATATCACAAATTATACATTTGTCTCAGTGTGCTTTACAGACTGTACAGGTTACAACATCCTCTGTCCTTAGACCCTCGCATCGCACAAGGAAAAACTTCCTAAAAGAAACCCCAAAATTAAAGGGGAAAAAATG
This sequence comes from Cottoperca gobio, assembly GCF_900634415.1. Lineage (NCBI taxonomy): Eukaryota > Metazoa > Chordata > Actinopteri > Perciformes > Bovichtidae > Cottoperca > Cottoperca gobio. Next base: position 3,001,899 of record NC_041373.1, read on the forward strand.
GAAGAAACCTCAGGGAGAGCAACTGAGGAGGGATCCCTCTCCCAGGACGGACAGACGTGCAATAGATGTCGTGTGTACAGGATAAACAACATAGTACAAATACAACATTTGACAGAAATTATGTTGTGTTGGAAAAAAAAAAGAAATAGAAAGTTTGGATGAATCCAGGAAAATGTCAATAAGGCTTCCCGGTGTCCAGCAGGACCAGGTCAGCAGGCGCTGTCACAATTCATTCATGATCCTGACGTAAACTTTATCAGTGGCAACCTGCCACATGAGAGACAGACACTCCGGGGATGATACCCCGGATGGTGAGTTAGTAACATACATTTACATAAATGCATACAGATAGAGAGGGAGAAGAAGAGAGGGAGAAGAAGAGAGAGGGAGAGAAGGAAGAGAGCAGGGAGGTGTCCCCCGGCAGTCTAAGCCTATAGCAGCATAACTAAGGGCTGATCCAGGGCAAACCTGAGCCAGCCCTAACTATAAGCTTTATCAAAAAGGAAAGTCTTTAGCCTACTCTTAAATGTGGAGAGTGTGTCTGCCTCCCGAACACAAACTGGAAGCTGGTTCCACTGGAGAGGAGCTTGATAGCTGAAGGCTGAAGTGAATATTGTTTCACTGAGTGAGTTTTTTACTAAGTTAAAGTGTGTAGCTTTTAATAGGTTGTCTGCTAAAGTGTACTTTGTTTTGAAGTCTTGACTCCTGAATCAGTTTCATTGTAAGCCATCAGTGGACTGATTACAGTGGGTGTGGCTAACACAGCTGTAGTTTTTCTGAATGGCATGGGCAGGTTCAGGCGATGCTGAGGGCACAGGGGTTAAATGAGGAACAGAAAATTGATTTTAGCTTTGGGGCACTCGAGGGTAATGCAAAAAGGGGGTAAGCAAAGCCATTCTGCAGGAGTTAAAAAGACTGTATGGACATGTAACCCCAGTAGCCCAGCTTCGGGCACATTGTTTCAAATGCTACCAACAGGAAGAGGAAACTGCTGCTTCTTTCCTTCTTCGGCTCCGTGAAATATTCCACAAATGGAAAGAAGGTGAACCAGCTGGCTCAGCCCATGACGAGATGACTATCCGAGACCAGCTTGTCCTTGGTTTGAGGCCCGATATGGTACAACAGGAACTTCAACGACGGGTGCCTATAAATCCTACAATGTCCTTCCGTAAAGCGTCTAGTGAAGTCAGAGCTTTAGAAACTGAACTACTGTAAAGATGGAGTCTGCCTGTGCATCACGTGCCACGACCGGCTATGGCATCACCTAGCCTGGAAGAAAGGCGGGACACAGTGAGAACTGAGCTCAGGAAAGAAATGAAAGACCAACAGTCTATTCTTAAAGAAATTCTTACAGAAGAGATCAAACGCCAACTCTCCCCTCAAAATGCCCCAGTTGGGCACAGAGACTCCACCCCACCCCCTACCAGACAGGTATGGATGGTAAGATTGTTGGGACGACAACTGTTAAAGGGGGCAGGAGTGTCATAAAGCCATCTTTTAAGACAGTGTGATGTATAGTTAACCCTTTTTATGACTGTTGCATGTCATATATATATATTGTTGTGATTTTAATGTTGTTGTGCGCTATCATAGCAATGAACTCTTGTTGTGTATAAATATTTGCATGCTTCCTTTAACCTTTTCCACGAACTGTCATAACAAAGATAAAAATATCACCATTAAAAGGCTAAAGTAAAGAGATATATAATATGACTTAAAAGGCTAAAGTAAAAATATATGTTTTTAGCTTACTTTTGAAGATATTGAGCGAGCTTGCCTCCCTAATGTCTGCAGGTAATAGTTCCATAGCTTTGGAACATAATTGATAAAGGCTGCATCCCCAATTTTCTTTTGAATGTTTCTGGGAACATTTAATAAACCAGTAGTGGATGATCGTAGTGGATGGGGGCACATAGTTTATCAGAGAGTTGGCAAAGGTAACTTTGTATACAAGAAGGAGGACCTTAAAATCAATTCTAAAAGTTACTGGAAGCCAGTGTAGAGTGGCTAACACTGGACTGATCTGGTCTCTCCTCTTGGTTCTAGTCAGCAGCCTTGCTGCAGCGTTTTGGATGAGCTGAAGTCTCTCCGTTGTTTTTTTTGGAAGGCAGGTAAAGAGTTCATTAAAGTAATCGAGTCGGCTTGAGATAAAAGCATGGATTAGTTTGTCAGCATCCTTTTGATTTATAAATTGTCTGATTTTAGCTATATTTCTAAGGTGGAAGAATTATGTTTTTGTCAACTTGTTTATGTGGGATTTAAAGCTTAGATCTGAGTCTATGATAATACCAAGACTTGTAACTTCAGGTTTAATCAAAGGAGTAAGTTTCCCCATGATATTCAGCATCATCTCTCTTTTTGCTACAGGACCTACTAGTAGGATTTCAGTTTTGTTCTCATTTAATTTTAAGAAATTATTGCTCATTTATTTATTGCTGACAGACAGGTGGTGATGGAGTTAATAGCTGTAGTATCATTTGGTTCAGCAGAGATGTACAGTTGTGTGTCATCCACGTAGCTATGGAAGCACACATTATGTTCTCTAATGATGTCCCCCAGTGGTAGCATGTAAAGGGAGAACAGTGATGGATCGAGGCAGCTCCCTTGTGGAACTCCAAAGTGGGCATCATGCTTCTCTGACACATGATCACCAAGCCTGGCAAAATACTTTTTCCCTTTTGATATATGTTCTGAACCAGTTTAATACACAGTCAGAAAGACCAACCAGTTTTTCTAGACGATTAATTAGGATGTCATGGTCGATCGTTTCAAATGCTGCGCTCAGTTCTAGCAGGATAAGAATTGAGACCTTGTTTGTATCAGAGTTTAATCTGAGGTGACTAATAATTTTAGTCAGAGCAGTTTCAGTACTGTGGCATGCTCTGAAGCCTGTTTGAAATTTCTCCAGGATGTTGTTTTCTTTAAGAAAGGAGTTTATTTGGACCGAGACTATTTTTTTCTAGTATTTTAATGATGAATGGAAGGTTAGATATTGGCCTATAGTTGGTCAGTGTATTACTGTCTAGGTTATGTTTCTTTAGCAAGGGTTTTATAGCGGCTGTTTTGGAGACGTCTGGGAAGATGCCCGTTAGAAGAGACATGTTTATAATATGTAAGACGTGACTTGAAATGCTGTCGAATATCCGCTTAAAGAATGCTGTGGGTATCGGGTTAACACAAGAGGTGGAGAAGTTACATTCCATCACAGTTTTATGAAGCTCAGTTAATGTGATTCAGGTGAATGTTTCCATGGTTACATCACAATGTTTGCAGATGTTCTCTGTGTCTGCATCATAAGTGATGCTGGCTCTGATTGAAGTTATTTTATTATTGAGGAATAATGCAAGTTCTTCACAATTTGATGCAGAGGACTGCGGAGGGGTGGGAGCAGTGTTCAGTAGTTGGTTAATAGTCGAGAATATTCTAGAATTTCCAACATTCTCTGTGATAATCTTAGAAAAGTAATCCTTTCTTGCCAGCTGCATTGCTTTACCATAGAGAGTCATGGATTCTTAGTTTTCCTCCATCTTCATTCAGCTGCTCTACAAGTCCTCTTAGTCTGAGTAACATTGCTGTTTTTTAACCATGGGGAGATTCTGTCAGTGGATTTCTTTTTGACATTTAATGGAACAACAATATCCAGGGTAGATGACAAGGTGTTGTTTAGATTTTCAACCATGAGATTTAAGAAGCAGTCTGAGCATGGCTCAAATGATCTCATGATGTTAGAGAATGTTTCCTCTGCTGTGTCATCTAGTATTCTTTTTTTGACCACTGTCTCTCATTTGGTCTTTGTTAAGAGTAGGTTAGCATTAAAAAAACACAGTGATGGTCAGATATTGGTAATTCGATTACTGAGACCTTATCGATGTCCAGCCTTGTCGTTATCACTAAGTGTAGCGTGTTACCATGCTGATGAGTGGATTCACTGATATTTTGTTTTAGATCATAGCTGTCTAGTAACTTTTCAAGTTCAATAGTCTTGGGATCATTCTTCTTATTTACGTGAATATTTAGGTCTCCATGCAGGATTATTCTTTCACATCTAGTGATGCTGAGTTAAATCAGCTCTGAGAATTCCTCTAGAAATAGTGCTGAATATTTTGGTGGCCTGTACAATGTGATGATGAGCAAAGATAATTCTGCTTTGAGCTCAATAGCAAGATATTCAAATGATGTAAATTCACCCAGATCAATATCATTACATACAAGCGACGCTAATAAGATAGCGGCAATCCCGCCACCTTTCCTATTTTGCCTGACTGCCTGATAGTATTTATAGTTTGGAGGACACGTCTCAGTCAGTGTTGCCACACCAGTAATGTTGTTTAACCAGGTCTCAACTAGAAACATACAGTGCAAGTTCTTTTGAACTATCATATCATTAATCAAAAAAGATTTGGTAGCCAATGATCTGACATTCAAAAGATCCACTTTCAGCTGCAGGGAGTCTGTGACAGGACTCAAAGCCGGTCCTGGCTGTGCACTGATATATCTAAGATAACCAGACGCAGTGCGTGCTGAGCATTGATTATTTATTATTGATTATTTAGTCTGGTAGTCAGGTACGGCATGACCAGTTTGTGGGGGTGATGTCCTGAGTGTCCATGAGCAGGCTTTTGGCATAAGCCGAGGGGGAGGTGCGGGGGACGTCTGGCAGGGGGGAGAAGAATGGGGGATGATGGTGGGGTATGATGGTTTTGAGCGGGTGGTTATTTGAGGTGTCAGTTTAAAACCACCTTTCACCAATTTGTTCAGGAGAGGAAGATGAGGAAGAGGGGGAGGGGTAGGGTGTCTCAGTGCTACTCCACAAAATTTCAACTTCATCCATGTCTGTCGGTGGAGTTGAGGGAGTGGGGTCCTTGGTGTGCAGGCTTGTTGTGGCTGGTACTGCAGCAAGGTCACTCGCTCCAGTATATTGGACGTCATCATGGTAGTTATCTGGTGGTGTGGGGGATGGTGTCTCCTTGCATTTAGCCAAAGTTGGGTGGCTAATGGCGTGATCTATATTGGAAGCAAACAGTTTTTCTCCAGATCTGTTGAGAGAAAGTCCATTTCTTCTAAAAAGGCCTCTTCACTGCCAGAACAGATTGAAGTTGTCAATAAAGTTCACTTTGTGCAGGGGAAAGGCAAATGATAGCCACCTGTTGAGCCCCAAAATTCTGCTAAAACAATTCACTCCTGACCTGGCTGGTGGGATGGGACCACTGATGTATGTTTCAATGCCTTTAGAGCCTACAACTTTTAGCAGTTCAATAAAGTCACGTTTTAGTGTTTCCATTTCTCCCCTTGAGATATCATTATTCCCCGCATGAATAATAACCTTGTTCACATATTTGTGGACAGACAGCATTTCTGGAAGTTTTTCTGTTATGTCACAGATCATTTCATCAGGGAAGCAGTATATTTTGGTATCTTTCTTACCGTTAATGTTACTGTTAATGTTGCTGGCTCAGTGATCTGTGGTCCTCTGTTCGGCGCACATCCTCGATCCGCTGTTTGCTCAGTGATCCGCTGAACGTCCTCCATCAGCTTCTACGGTCCTCTGCGTCTCGTACTGCCCGAATGGCGCAGGACTGACAGGCGAGCTGGGTCCTCTAGCGGCGATCCAGACTTGGTTTGTAGTGGTAGGATCCAGCTGACGCAGATGAACAGCTTTGTCAGCTTCTATTTCCAGCTTCCTGACCTCATGCTGTCTGTCTTGTGCTTTCTCCTGAGCCTCCATTTGGAGTTGGGCAAGGCGGACTTTAAGTCGAGCCTCGTCTCTAGAACCTGAACTGATGGAAGTCAGAGGCTCATAGCGGGGCAATGCGAACAGAGTTTTCATCCCCCCGTCTACCTCGCTATCAACTTTCACCCCCGCTTCAGCAGTTAACTTTTCACTCAGAGTAACATCAAGCACAGTAGGCTCTGGTAACACAATCATCCCCGTTCCACCAACTCCTTTACAACTAGAGCCTTAAGCTCTTTCTTAAGTATGGACCTGGAGTACGTGATACTGAAGTGGGTCGCAATTTGGCTTAAATCATCCTTACGGCATCTCTCAATTTGATCCTCTGAAGGATGGGCCAAAAAGGACTGTATATCGAAATGCGCCATTTTACACTTGATTTCCAATCAAACCAAACTATCAACAAATAACTTATTATTTTTTTCCAGGAGTCTGTTAATTATCCCGGCTTGGCAAGGGAAAAGGAGTAACATAAAACCAGATGGTCATGGTTTAAATAAGATACATTTATTAATATAGCTGGACAATTGCTTTTAGACAGACAAATGGAACAAAAGGAGGGCTCTTACACCAGAGCAATGAGGCGTCAAAGCTAAACAAACAGAACAATAAACCCCAACCTAAACAATTCTAAACAAAACTTGGGGTGAAAACTGGATCAATACCAAATACAAACAAAAGTCATAAATAGCACTGAAGCACCTAGCGATTCCAACACATTGGATACAGAGCACGTAATTTAACTGATGACATTAAGATACAACCGAATCTAGGATCCACACACTAGTACAATGCATATGGCTGACAACACCAGCAGCCCCAACTGTCGAGCTGGCTAGGCATTTGTAGCCACCGGCCTCTCCAGTGCGCCTCGGATTGGAGAGCCGGAACAGGTGCACACCAATCACATCTGGTCTTCGCCAAGGTGGGAGGAGAGGACCTGCTTGCAGCCAATCTGCATACCTAATTGGGAAAACAACGGTGCAGACATCCACATAATAACGCCCAACAGATACCTAAGGCAGACGGCATTTGCCGTGGCCGTAACACCCGCCTTGACTACTGCAACTCCCTCCTCGCTGGCTCTACAGCTCATCCAGAATACAGCAGCCCGACTGGTCTTCAATCTACCCAAGTTCTCCCACACTACACCTCTTCTCCGCTCCCTTCACTGGCTACCAGTGGCGGCCCGAATCTGCTTCAAGACTCTGGTGCTGGCCTACCGTGCTTTGAATGGATCAGCCCCTTCCTACATCCAGGCCAGGGTCGAACCATACACCCCAGCGCGTTCACGTGGAACGACCTCCCCATTGATGTTAGGACAGCAGACAGTCATCACACCTTCCGTCGCAGACTAAAAACCCATCTGTTTCGACTGCACCTCGGCGAATGAAGAAAACAAAATAACTGTTCTTTGTATGTTGCACTTATATTGGATTGGCTTATTTATAGCTAATGGTTGAATTTGTATTCTATTGTTTCTGTATGTTGCACTTCAAATTGGCTTATTTGAAGACAGTGATCACTTATACGATTGTACCTATTTGAAGCTATTGTACTTACAAGATTCTTGCCGTTCGGAGTTGTATCTCCATGATTGTTTGCACTTTTTGTACGTCGCTTTGGACAAAAGCGTCAGCTTAATGTAATGTAATGTAAATCCTACTTACTAGTCACTATCTGCAAAGTCTGTGTTGATGACAAACTTCTGCACTTTTTCAACATTTTTAATATCTGTTCTCAATCTTTTTCTGCAATAATCCAAAAGACACATCGCATCCTTACCATAAAATAGCTGCCTGCTCGCCCAGTAGATCCATCAAAGTAATAGAATGAGTAAATGTAAATGTGCAGCTCCATTTCACACAACAATAGCTACTGCAGCTATCAGAGGCCGGTTCAATCTGTCCCTGTCAAACCGAGGCGGAGGGAGAAGGACAGAATAATATATTCAGTCAGGGAAATGGAATAAGGTTGGATCACACAGGTCTTTATCTGCTGGGCTAAATAACATATTACATAAGTATACAGGCAAAGGGGAATAAATGCCTGTTGCAGGGATGGTTTGGGCATGGAAGAGTGGGAAGATCATGTGTGTGCGTGTGTGTGCTTCTCCTTGTGTGTAAGTAATAAATTAAAGCTAAATTAAAGCAAGCCACATCAAACATATTCCAAATGCCTTGCTTATTAAATATCCTCTGTGGTATGATGCATGGCTATCATTCAGAGCAGACATATTTGCCCCAAGATTTTACTTAATTTGCAAGTCTTTTAAGATGTCCTCTAAAGGACAGGAGGCATTCAGCTGACAACGTTGCTTAGAACGTATTCAGCATGGAATTAGAGTTGTTAGTTAGCCAGGGATGATGATGATGATGATGATGATAAAAAGCTGAGAGTACAGGATTTAAAAAATATTATTCCCAACAGTTGAGGTGAGGATACGTTTCTGAATAGTTTAGCTGTAAATCCAATACTATCAGTTGGCCAACTATCATTTACTTTTACAGTAACATATACACCCTAGCTATACTGCTCTGTGCAAACAAAATGCACACGTAGGCTAATATTGTCAATAGCTAAAAGCTAGCTCGCTAAAATCACACGGTTTCAAACATAAGTCAAACAATTCACTTTAAGGGATTCACACTTAAACACATTTTTCTTAAGCAACAAATTGACCCTCGTATAATAATACTAAGTGTAAAGGTATTCTAATTTCCAACAAAAAATAGACGGGTTGGTGTTATGTTCACACCAGCAGGTATAAAAGCTCAAATCTATTTACTTCAATGGAATCATGGCGATCATTGGATGCATCGATCTTTCTAGTTGAGTTCAACCTTGCATAGTAAACTCTGACATGTTCATTTGCACCGTTGACTAAAAGCAAATCGCTGGAATAGCTGGAGAGAGCACTGTCATAGACTACTAGCTTTGTCGCATCGACTTTTTGTAAGTCGCTTTGGACAAAAGCGTCAGCTAAATGAACTTTCATAAATCCCTGCCCTGCTGGAGTGCAAACTGCTTCAGAGACAGGTAATAAGACGTAGGAATAAGTCAAAATGAGGGAGCAGTACAACTCTTGAATAAACTGTGTAAGCTAATTACAGGTTAGTGACGTATCATCTTGGGGAGCTATTGTGACAGTAAGCAAGAATATACAAAATCTGCACTAACTGGTGGCTGTACATGTAACATTTTGATAGTTTGTATATCGACCTGGCTACGTGGTAGCAGAGACGAGGGAACAATTTATTTTTTTTCATCCTCCATCATAGGACTGCTTTGCAGGGATCGATGCTTGCAGCGGATCCGGCAACTGAATTTCACCTATCTTCTTACTGCTAATGGAACAAGAGTCCATCTCTCAGCTGCCGTAGTCCCGGCGCGGCAGCATCTCGCTGACTGTGAGGACGAGGCGAGGGTGCGAGTCGTTTTCTCATTTCCACTGTTTTGAATGTATTCAAAACAAACATAATAATAATAAGAAGAAATTGTATTTATAAAGCGCCTTCCAAAGCTAAAAGCAATCTCAAGGCGCTAAAATGCAGGACAACAACAAAAACAACAACAACAGGCATAAGATTTTACGGAAAGGCTTTTGTGAAAAGAAAGGTTTTTAGGCTCTTCTTGAAGGAGTCAGTGGCCTGTGGAGGTCCTGGGGGGGTGGAGCAAAGTGTTTTTAGAGGAGCGGAGGTTGCGTGTGGAGGTTTGTTGGGGGAGGAGTTCCTTGAGGTACGGAAGAGCATTTCCATGTATGCACTGATGGGTGAGTAGGGAGATTTTTTATTCGATCCTGAATGTGACAGGAAGCCAGTGGAGGGAGTGGAGAATGGGTGTGATATGGTTATATTTTCGCACCCTCATCAGGATCCTAGCGGCGCTGTTCTGGATATATTGGCGCTTTTGAAGGCTCTCGCTTGGAATCCCGATGAGGAGAGCGTTGCAGTAGTCCAACCTTGAGGAGACAAAGGCGTGGACGAGTTGTTCAGCATCTGACAGGGAGAGTATGGGGCGGAGTTTTGCAATGTTCCTGAGGTGGTAGAAGGAGGTCTTGCACATATGTTTGATGTGGGTGTCAAAGGTCAGATGAGGGTCAAATCTTACACCTTGGTTGGTGACTGATGGTGATAGGGGTATGTTTTGACCAGAAAAGGTGATGTGGGTTATGGAGGAAGACTGGACCTGGTGTGGTGTGCCAACTAAAATAGCCTCTGTTTTTGAGCTATTTAATTGAAGGAAATTGTCTTTCATCCAAGCCTTTATCTCCTCAAGGCAGGTGTTCAATGATAATGATGATGATGATGATGAAGATGTCGACAGTGGGGCTGCATGTGGCATCGGGTCGGTTTTTATATATAGCTGTGTGTCATCAGCGTAGCAATGGAATGGTTTTCTATGCTGGCTGATGACACGGCCAAGGGGCAGAGTGTAGAGGGTGAACAGAGTGGGGCCAAGAACCGACCCTTGAGGGACACCACAGGTTACTGGGTGTATCTGCGAACTTGCACCTCCCAATGATACATACTCTGTTCTTCCAGAGAGGTAGGACTAGAACCAACTCCGGGCGGAGTCAGAGAGTCCGATGGTGTAGTGGAGGCGCTGAAGGAGGATCTGATGGTCGACCGTGTCAAACGCTGCAGTCAGATCCAGGAAGATGAGGAGAGATGGGGAGCCAGCGTCAGCCGCCATCAGCAGGTCGTTTGTGACCCTGACCAGAGTTGTTTCGGTGCTGTGGGCGGAACGGAAACCGGAACGGAATTTCTCAAAGAGGCAGTTGGCTTTGAGATGGTCCTCAAGCTGGGCTGCAACTACTTTTTCCAATACTTTTGATACAAATGGCAGGTTGGAGATGGGCCTGTAGTTGGTGAAGACATTCGGGTTTAAGGTGGGTTTTTTGAGAAGAGGTCTGATGCCGGCAGTTTTTAGAGAAGATGGGACATGACCAGTCTGGAGCAAGAGGTTAATGACTTTAGTGATCGGGGGCTTAGAGCACAAATGTGGGATTTTACCAGGACTGTGGTAAAAGGGTCCAGTGCGCAGGTGGAAGGTTTCATCCTGCGGATGATGTCCTCAACCTTGCTGAGAGATCTCCAAGAAGACTAGAAGAGGCGGGAAAATCCCGGGCTGTGGGTTGACAGCAGGGACAGACTGAGTGGAGGAGTTGGAGAGAAAAGAGCGGATAGTGTCGACTTTAGTCTTGAAGAAAGTAATAAAGCTATTGCACTGCTCTTCTGTGGTGTGAAAGAGTTTGTGGCCTGAGGAGATGACTTATGGTGGAGAACAACTGCTTGGAGTTTCCAGGGTTTTTATTGATGATATTGGAGTAGAACTGTCTCTGTGCGTTTCTGAGTGACTCTGAGTAGGCTTGAGTAAAATTACAAATTTCTCTGTGTTTGATAAAATGTTTCATCTTATTTTTACTGAGCTTGGTCCCCTTTTTAATTATTTTAAAACTATCAAAGCGTGTAGGGATCATGGCTGTAATGTTGACAAGCCCTGAGTCTGCTGAGTCAGCAGCTGTGCTTCTTCTCCCTCTGTACTGAGGCAGACTGGAGCTACAATGACTCACTATCACCTCTAGATGAACAAGTGGTATTACAGACTGGACAGAGTGCAGCTAGCTGTTAGCATGCTAACTTCAGTAGATATCTCTGCAACACAACACAGTGATGTCTTTGACATAACGTCAACACTGTTACCTCTTCACTTCTGTTGATAATGTTAGTTCATTGTTTTAATGTTTTAAGTTTAAATTCCGGCAGATCTGACACATTTAAGATCCAGATCTCCAATAACTAAAGGTTAAAATGTTAAAAACCACAAAGATCTAAGAAGTGTATGGTAAAAATAGTGCTTAAAACTGGATCAAAAGTCAATTTATGACAGCTTCTGACAGACAGCAACAACGCTCACGCATACGCAAAGGCTATACAATAGCATTACAGTCAACCAAATGAAACGCACTAGTGGCTTGAGTAAAATTACAAATTTCTTTGTTTGATAAAATGTTTCATATTATTTTTACTGAGATTGCTCCACTTTTTATTAATTTTCTAAATAATTATAATATTTCTGTACATTCAAGATCACTCAATTTTTGTTCATGTTTATGTCCGCTAAAACATCTGACCTTGAATACACTGACTTGTAACTGTACAAAGCTTGTCACTAGAGGGCTATTTTTCAATCCCTTCACTGAAGGGGGAGATATCTGTGCACATCCCAAAAGATTCAAACGTACCCCTGGCAAGATAGATTAGTGTAAACAGGTAAACAGTCTTCCACACAACACCGGCGAAGAATCCTAAAAGTGGACTGTCGGTTCTGAGAGCGAGTGGTAGCATTAGCATAGTGAAAGTTTTGACTGCAAACTGTTTTTGAAAGTAAACCGGACACGGGAACATCCTTATCCATATCTACCAAAAAATCCCACTATATATTATTGAATGTTTCACAACACTGTGTCAGCCACTGACAGTTGCACGCTTATAAACTAACAAACAACATAAACAAATAAAAGTAGCTAACTATACTTACCATTCTGATTTGTCTGCTAGTCAATTTTGGGTCGCAAAAGACTCCTTGTCTGGGTCAAACATGTACGGCTTAATTTCTCTGATGTTTCATCGAACGGAGAAACTAGACCAGATGCCAAAGGTCATCGCTCTGGAGTTCGGCAAACCAGTCACCGCAGTGTCATCTTGATGCGCACTGGTCTTCCTAGCGTTGGGCAGGGTGAGGCCAGACCAAGAATCTTTCAATAAGGGAGAAAGAGTAGATATGCAACTATCCTAAGAAGGAATTATTTTTTTTAATGTTGGCATTAGACGTAAAGGAGATTATTATTGACGTGTTTGTGTGGCAACAGGGTTGTAGTCCTACTTACTGCATGCTGAGTTAACCAAACTCAGTGCCCATTTGATCCCAGTTAAACCAAAGGAAAGGCCAATTCTTTGGAATGTAGTTTGTAATTTCTCATCAGGAAACCGCCCCAATTGTACAATTATGACAAGCTTTTTAAAACCATTTATACCAGCAAATCAAAAATAAAATATGCCAAATGTGTGGAAATCCACCCAATCTGGCAACAACGGTTAGCCAAAACTAATTATGGTGAAATTAAATTTCACTGAATTTAACACACCCTGTCTTAGCACCTAGTATTGATGCTCCGCTTAATGCTCAGTCTTTGTTGAAGTTTCACAATCAAAACTTCTGTCTTCTATCTTCAACACATCAGTGTTGCGGTGTGTAGATGCACTGACCCTGAATATGTAATAGAAAACTATCCTACTGTGAGGGAGCAACAGATAATAGAAAATGTTCCTTCCATCTACCACCAAACTACCCCAGGGCAGTGACTCATTTTTAAACCTTGTCATGGAGGTGGGGATTTAACATAAAGCTGCTCTGGAACAGCCGTAGTCCCCCACAGTTCCTAACAGCAGGGAGTCATGTACTGTGGAACTGTGGGCTGGGTCCTAGCTTGATCTGGTAAAACTTCTTTGTGGCCTATGGACTTTACATTCAGTGGGATACGAGCGGAAGGGACAAAAGAGTTTTTATTTTGGGAAAAAACTAATCATTTATGTATTGTTTCTTAAAGCCCTTTACAATATGTTAATTAATGTTACAAGCTGAGTTTCCATTAACTGTATTTGAAGATGGGAGATCTTTTCATAAACACATTGCTGACCTATTTCAGAATAAAAGGTGGGCAAGTTTGTTGTTTTGGTATAAATCCTTAACATTTTTGCATTATTGTCCTGAAATCCAACCTATTCATGTTCTCAGATTATCCCACCTTGCTGACTCTTGTCTTCATTTCCAATTTATTAATTGCAGTAATCCACTGATTTTTTTCTAAACAGCACAGTCATCAAACCTTAATCCTGTGGTGAGTCCATTAGGTTATTACAGCAACTTAACTGCCCAGGACAGTTGTGTTCACTAAGGCTACGTTCACTCTTACCTAAATTGTTGTTTTCCACTCATAGCCACACACATACACTCTGAACACACATACATATACAGGTGAAGTCCATTAGGATATTGCACTAACAAATTAAGGTAGGGGGCTGAAATGAAGAGCCAGAAATAGACAACGAGGGAGCAGTGAGGTTGAATTGGGACAGATAAGGTAAGTGAGTTAAACTATGGACTCCCAGAGACTTCAACAAGAGTCAGCAGGGTAATGGCTAAACCACAGGAAGAGTTCCCTCACTCATCTTATCCAGGTCCTTGGAATAGATGATACATTATTAATGGCATGGAAAACATCAAAATATAGTGAGTAAGTAAGTACTAGGAAGAACTGGCTCAATAAACAATTTAGTTAGTTTGGAATGATACAAACATGGAACAAATGAAACATGCTATTGCTTCTGTCTTCTCATTTAAAATAATAAACCGGAAGTTATTAAAATTAGCTTCATTTAGGATAAGATCACTCTGATCACCAGGGTCTATTATTACTATTGTTCAAACACATACAGTACGTTCATACATGGTGGAAATGGGCATAACATGATGTGCGGGAAGAAATTATTTGTAACATAGGTCAACATGTCACAGGAGTGACTGTGTTTACTGATTGGCTGTGAATATTCTCTGGCCGCAATTCCCCGCCAAAAGTTAAACCATCCTCAACTTTTAGTTTGGCACTTTGGCTGCAGATTCAAATGGCTGCAGGTTGCTGAGCTCGGAGCGACCGTCGCAGCTTTGTAAAGACACTTCCTGGCAGCTCGCCGCAGTCCGCACTTTGCCTTTGTGTGTTTTCGCCTTAAGGATTACAACTTTATAGCTGTAAAAGGGGAAATCAGGAATGTTGGTCTTACAATCGGCAACGAGAAGGCAGACAGGCTAAACATGAAGATATTAATTTATGATTTAATGACAGCATCATGTGAGTGAGACTTTCTGAACCCATTAGGTGATTAGCATTTTATAAACATAAATATAAGAAAGATTGTATTGAATACATTGAATAAGACAACAAAGAATTACTGGAGAAACTCTCATTGTTTCCTTATCACACAGCCCATGGCTTTTTCTTTCTAGGCTGATGTGTTAAACGCGAGTTGATGTTTCGCTGTAGCCATGCAGCAGATGAGTAAACAGACTATAAAAATAATAATAATTAAGCAGGGTAGTTGAGCGGAGCTAGAAGAAACATAGCTTTAAGGGTTAAGGGGAAAGGTTGGAGGTAATCGCTAACACTTAGACAAGAAAGCACACAAGTTGGTTCAAATAAATCCGTCAGTGCAGAGGCTGAATGCACTCACTGAGAATTACAATATGTATTCAAGTAATATATTTTTTCATACGCCATTTTTGTTTCACTCCCGTGCTTTTCAAGTGCCTGAAAATGACTTTATCCTCTGCATGTCAGGCTGACTTAGATTATATGTGGCAAGAGGTATCGTTGTATTGAAAATGGAAAAGCAGCACTGAGGTCTTCACTCACCATCATTTCAATTACCTCCTCAGAGGGATGTACAGTGCAGAAACAAGGACTCTCTCAGCATAAAGACAGGAAATCATACATTTCGGCATTGTGTTAAAGAGGGCGTGCTCCTCTTCACCCTCTTCATTCCCCTGTTTCCTCTTCTCTGATGCTGTATATGCATACCGATGTTTACATATCTCAGGGAATCCAATTAAAAGCTAGCCCGGGGCTAGGCTGCCCACGATAAAAGTGCATAACGTGGCACATCCATTATATATATTTATATATATATATATATTCATCTTGTAATTCACCTGTGGAAGTTATGATGTGCTGATCAAACATTGTTGGGCCTTGAATGCATTTGCACGTTACGGATTCACTTCAATGGCATCAATAAAGCTGAAGGAAAGAGGGCGAGTGCTTCGTCCCTGTGGCCAGAAAGTTTTGTATAAATATATTGAAAGCTCCACTACATACACACACACACTTTCTAATAATTGACAGTTAAGTATGCCTGAACAGCCAAAAACATATTTTCCTTTCCTCCATTATTTACCGCAGCATCTCTATGTATGGACCCAAGTGTTCAATATTAAATACATAGTTGTTAATATTCTAGAAAACATATTGTGCAAAATTTTACGGCCAGAGCCGTACCTTAGTACATGTATTGTTGTTCTTCTCCTTCTGTTCCCTCTGTTTGTGTGTCTGAGGCATGAGCGTGTCTGCCTCCCTCTACAGCTCCACACCTGGTCCGTGTTGCCATCAGCCCACCTGCCTCCTATCTAATCAGCCACTCAGCAGTATATCTCCTCTGGTTTTCCCTCCACTCATCGTCAGACTGCTCTCACGCTATCTTTGTGGTTCAGTTGCCTGCCTGCCTGCCTGCCTGCCTTCTCCAGCACCTCCCTGTCTTACTGCTATTAAATCCTCATAACTCTCATTTCAAATGTATTTGTATAGCCCAATATCACAAATTATACATTTGTCTCAGTGTGCTTTACAGACTGTACAGGTTATGACACACTCTGTCCTTAGACCCTCGCATCACACAAGGAAAAATTTCCTAAAAGAAACCCCATAATTAAAGGGGAAAAAATGGAAGAAACCTCAGGGAGAGTAACTGAGGAGGGATCCCTCTCCCAGGACGGACAGACGTGCAATAGATGTGTGTACAGGATAAACAACATAGTACAAATACAACATTTGACAAATGATGTGTTGAAAAAGAGAAAGTATGGATGAATCCAGAAAAATCTCAAAAAGGCTTCCCGGTGTCTAGCAGGACCAGGGCAGCAGGCGCAGCCACGATTCCTGATCCTGACGTAAACTTTATCAGAGGCAACCTGCCACATGATAGACACAGAAACTCCGGGATACCCCGGATGATGAGTTCGTAACTACATTTACATAAATGCATACAGATAGAGAGGGAGAAGAAGAGAGGGAGGGGAGGGGAGGGGATGAGAGAGGAAGAGAAGGAGGAGAGCAGGAAGGTGTCCCTCGGCAGTCTAAGCCTATAGCAGAATAACTAGGGGCTGATCCAAGGCAAACCTGAGTAACCCTGCAGTCTGGGAGCGCAATGCTCTAGTCGGTTTATAAGGTACTATGAGATCTTTAAGATATGCTGGAGCCTGACCATTAATTGCTTTGTAAGTCATTTGAATTTGTGTTCTGCGCCTGGGTACGCTCTGTACTACGTAACAGAACAATCTGACTATAATGGACCCAGCAGACACGGACACAGCCCAGCTCCACCAAGCCCTAGAACACCAGGGTGCCCTTGTAGGACGGCATGGCCGCGCCCTCGATGAAGTCATTGAAGCGATACTTGGTCTTTCAGTCAACGTCAACCAGATCGGGACTCAGCTGGAACGTGTCTCTACTCAGCTGAATTCCACTGCAGCCCAGCCGGGCCCTCCTGCTCCTGTCCCTCATCCAGACCTGCCAGTTCCCCAGCGCCGAAGCGCTACTCTGGAGACCTGGGAACGTGTCGGGCCTTTCTCATCCAGTGCTCCCTAGTGTTTGAGCTTATGCCTCAGACCGTTCTAAAATATATTTTGTGATGGGGTTACTGATGGGGAATGCGCTAGCATGGGCATCAGTATGGGACAGTCAGTCCCAGTTAGCTCCTCATTTGTTAGCTTCACCTTGGAGATGAGAAAGGTGTTTGATCAGTCGTTAAGGGGTCCTGAAGCGGCAAAATATCTTTTAATTTTGTGTCAGGGTTCTCGCAGTGTAGCCGAATATGCTGTGGAATTCAGAATCATAGCTGCAGATTACGTATGGAACAATGAGTCACTGCGGGGGGTGTTTCAGAAGGGGCTCTGTGATGACTCAAGCAGCCTGGATGAGCTGATCTCCCTAGCCATAAAGCTTGATAACCGTCTCCATGAGCGTCGTCGGGATAAGGCTAGCCATGCTCAGGTTTCATATCATCTCCTCACCCCATGCTCCTGTGGTCCTCGGTCCGCCATGGCTAAGACTACACAATCCCCACTTCGACTGGACCTCTGGCAGAGTGTCCAGTCCTTTTGTCTGTCATCATGCCTGCAGTCTGCTATTTCCCCAGCAGGTGCCACTGTCCCTTCACCAGCCTATGAACCTCCTGATCTATCTTCAATCCCCTCTGTCTATCATGATTGTGGGGAGGTTTTCAGTGTGGTGTGGACGGACCATAAGAACCTCTCCTACATCCAGACGGCCAAACGCCTCAACTCCCGTCAGGCCCGCTGGGCTTTGTTTTTTAGGCGCTTTAATTGTACACTCACCTAACGTCCCAGCAGTAGGAATCTACAAGGCTGATGCCCTCTCTCGACAACATGTCCCTAACGGTGCTCCAACCAATTCCGACACCAGCCTCCCCTTGTCATGTATGGTGGCGACTGTGACTTGGGAGATAGAGTCCATCATCAGAGAGGCAGAGCGAGTACAACCAGACCCAGGTAACGGACCTCCTAACCGTCTCTTTGTACCTGATTCTGTCCGCTCCCAGGTCCTCCAGTGGGTTCATACTTCCCGGTTTGCTTGCCATCCGGAAATCTGCCGTACCCTCTCCGTCCTGAAGCGGCACTTCTGGTGGGCCACTATGGACCCCGACACCCGTGCCTTTGTGCTAGCCTGCACTGTGTGTGCCCACAGCAAGGCTTCCCACCGTCTCCACCCGACCTACTTTGTCCGCTCCCCATCCCCAGTCGCCCATGGTCCCACATTGCCTTGGATTTTGTAACCGTCTTCCCAAGGTAACACGATCATACTCGCCGTTGTGGACAGATTTTCAAAGGCCGTACATTTTTTGCTCTCCTTAAACTCGTCGTCCAACATGTTTTCCGTCTCCATGGGATTCCTGAAGATATCGTCGCGGACCGTGGACCCCAGTTCATTTCCCAGGTGTGGAAGGCGTTCTGCAAGGCCCTTGGAGCCTCGGTCAGTCTCTCCTCTGGTTTCCATGCACAGACCAATGGACAGACTGAGCGGACCAATCAAGACCTTGGAGCTACACTTCGCTGCGTCACAGCCAACAACCCTGCTACTTGAAGCCCTCAACTCCCGTGGATTGAATATGCACACAATTCCGTGTCCAGTGCAGCCACTGGATTGTACCCCTTTGAGTGCTC
Source organism: Cottoperca gobio (assembly GCF_900634415.1). Lineage (NCBI taxonomy): Eukaryota > Metazoa > Chordata > Actinopteri > Perciformes > Bovichtidae > Cottoperca > Cottoperca gobio. The sequence continues at coordinate 3,020,704 of NC_041373.1, forward strand.
CTTTGGCTATCAACCACCTCTGTTCACGTCCCAGGAGGATGACTTCAGTCCAATTTCCAGTCTCCGTCGCTGCCGTCGAGTGTGGAGGGATGCTCGTGCCGCTTTGCTCCGCTCTGCTGACCATAACCGACACCGGAGACCAGCACCCACTTATCAGCCTGGTCAGAGAGTTTGGCTTTCCTCTAAGGATCTACCTCTACAGACTTCCTCCAGGAAACTCAAGTCCCGGTACATTGGTCCATTTGAGATTTCTCACATCATTAACCCATCTGCGATCAAGCTCAAGCTCCTGGCCCATATGAGAGTTCATCCCACCTTTCACGTTTCCCTGCTGAAACCAGTGGCAACTAGTCCATTATGCCCTCCGGCCGTTCCCCCTCCATTGACAACCATCCAGCCTACACTGTCTGGTGGCTGCTGGATGTGCGCCGTCGAGGCCGTGGGAAACCAGTATCTCGTGGATTGGGAGGGATATGGTCCAGAGGAGCACTGCTGGATATCCCGTCGTCTCGTCCTGGATCACTCCCTCATCCGGGATTTTCACCGGGAACATCCCGACAAGCCTGGTAGGTTGCATGAAGGCAACCATTGAGAGGGGGGTCCTGTTACGGCCAGAGCCGTACCTTAGTAAATGTATTGTTGTCCTTCTCCTTCTGTGCTCTCTGTTTGTGTGTCTGATGCATGGGTGTGTCTGTGGCAAGGGTATGTCTGCCTCCCTCTACAGCTCCACCTGCACACCTGCCTGCCTGCTTATCCCCTACATTCTCCAGCACCTCTCACCTTCCTGTCTTACTGCTATTAAATCCTCATAACTCTCATTTGAATTCCGTTTGTCTGTGTTCTGCGCCTGGGTACGCTCTGTACTACCGTAACACAAAATAGATAATTGAAACAATAGTCTGAGAAATAATTCACAAAATCATGAAAATTAATGATGAAATAGCAATCATAATAATTAGAGTTTTATTAATTTTGTCACAATTAAGTCACAAATTGTTGGTTCATTTATGCGATTGACTATTTCATATTGAACACTTTCCAAGCAGTTGTACGACATGAGCAGTAAATGACTGAGTTCAGGTACGCACATGCGCACCAACATGCAAATTCTTTTAGCTTCCATGTTTCTTGATGTAGAAGCTCGCTTTAATAATAGAAGGCCCCCGGCGGTGCCTGGCCATCTTTTATTTACATCCACATCTCTCTTTGCACTGGGACTCTTTCTGCTCCTTCTGCCACTGACACCAGTGACATTCTTCATATCCATTGTGAAGCGGATTAAGTCTTCGCCGTAATCTCATTTGAAGAGAGTCAGTGTTTAAATCAAGAGCTGAACATCCAGCTGAAGGAAGGAATGTACAATTCTTCACTTTCTTTGTGTACATATCCTAAAATCAACATTCCTATTTTCAAAGAATCTCGGTGCTATCAACTGAGACTAATAATTAATAAATGGGCGTTAACAGTGGTTATCATTACTATTATAATATGTTAGAGGGGCCAAACTGCAGCTGCTATGTTGCAACACTTTTGAACACAAACAACCAGACATCACCCTTGGTCAGGGTTAGGATAAGATCACGGTTGGGTTAAAAGAACTATGTTGTGAAAGTGAAACGTATCAAACACAAAGACAACGGGTCGCGAACATCAGTGTTCTGGGTGAAAGTGGTCTGTGGTGTGTCCCATCCTTCACCCCCGCCCTCCATTATTTATGGCGTTTCTTGCTCTTTGTACTACGTCACCTGCCTTCCACCTTTGCTCCTGTCATATTTACCACGGTTGCTGGAGGTCTGTGTCGTCTTCTAGTACTCCTTCTTTCGGCGGTCGACCGTGTGAATAGAGAATAAATGATGATTTATGCTAAACAGGGATAATAGTCTTCTAGGCTAAGTTAAATATAAAAGTACAATAATAATTAACTGAGCGCATTTGCAAATCAGAGATTAGAGACTCAGTACATTTATATTGTTAAGTATAGAGAATATAGCAGACTGGGGCTGCTCAGCCTATGAAACATTACAACAGTAGAACTGAACAAAAATTATTTGGGAGGGTAGAATAGTTTGGGAATATTTTATTAATCCATATTGGTTTTTTTCCAAGTCAGCATTCCCTTATGAGATGTACTAGTTAAAAGATGAAAAAAACATTCATGGTTACATTGAAAATGTGTTTTATGGTTTATTTGCCACTACATTAACTAGTAACTAATCAATCCATCAAATTCAATACAGACCAATATCACAAATTACAAATTGCATCAGGGGGCTTTATAATCTGTACAGCATATGACACCCTCTGTCCTGAGACCCTCGCAGGGGATAAGGAAAGCTCCCCCCCAAAAAAATGAGTTATCTGGGAATATGGTATAAACTCCAAGGAGAGCAACTGAGGAGGATTCCTCTCCCAGGACAGAGACACAATAGATGTTGTGTGTACATAATAAATAACATAATTACAACATAGACAATACATTAAGACAACAATGATAATGTGAACAGATAAGAAACAGATGTCAAACAGCTTCCAGGTGCCACCAACAATATGGTTGTCAGGCGCAGCCACGACACATGATCCTGACGTAACCTTTGAACTTGGCAACACAGAAACTCAGGGCATGATGCCCCGGATATATGCATTTATGGGACATAAATTCATATAGATGCAGGAGGATTCCTGAGCAGGACTAGAGTAAACAGAAGTTGGGACACAGAAAGCCAGGACTAATCCATCCTGACTGAGCTTCTGAGCTTTGAAGGGAATCTGTTGTTGCTGTGTACTGACCCTTGTTGAGAAAGAGTTTTCCTGCTGTTGTGAGGACATTTCAGCCAATTGAAAATTGTAAACTAATGTCAGATCATATCCACATCATACATTTTATGCATGGTTTACTTTTTTGTGATCCTGTCATTGGGTAGTTTTCTCCTGCTTTGAGTGTAAAAAAGTGAACCTTCATTCTTAAATCATGCTTACTGTCCATGAGCATATCATTAGAGAAGAAAGGGGAGTAAACTGTCAATAATTATTTTTAAATGGTTCCAATGAATCTTAATTTAAAAAGTTGTGATTTCAAATATTAATACCTATGCACTGAAGGAAGCCTGATTCTCCTTTACAATAATTCACTACATGTTTACCATCTCATTAAAATGTGCAATAATTAAGATCTGTGTCTATGATGGAATAGTAGCATTAGAATGTACCAGAGGCCGCCAAATTTGGGCTTTTAGCCAAAATTGTTCTCCGAAGGTGTTATGTACATGACACAATAGGTGGGACTCAAAAGCAACAACTCAAGACGAGGTTTTAAAAGTTAAAAGGTCTTTACTCGTAAGATCGTTATAAATTACAACAAAAAATCACTCACTGAGGAAAAACATGGACAAAAGGAATTGCAAAAAACATGAACAAAACTAAACTTGATTTAGCCAATATTCTACAATAGTTTACGGATTGAAAAATACTGGCTCTCTTAGTGGTAAGACACAAGACGAACTGGCACAGGACAAAGGGAGACAAGGACTATATATACCCACACACACACACACACACACACACACACACACACACACACACACACACACACACACACACACACACACACACACACGAGGTAATGGGAAACAGGTAGCAACAATCAAACAGGCGGGAAAACTTACAGACAATGCTCTGAAATGAGAGGGAAAGGTAATTACAAAATAAAACAGGAAGTGCAATGACAGAAAGTGCATGACGAGACGAGACATGAGTGACTGTAACTTAACAAGTGAACAATGAGACAAGACTAAACATAGACTCTAAACTAAACATGAAACATAACATAAATACATTAACACACATGACGGGATGTTATAGAGGGTGCATGTCCGAATATCCCCCCCGGGTATAATTTTGTTATACCCGGCCGGCTGCTACACATCCTTGTGAACATCCCTGATTACTGTACACAGCATGCATGTACTCTTTGGGAGATTTAACTTTGCGCATCATAGCGTACAGTCCTAAAGAACACTCATATTAACACCATTCTAAACAGTCTAGAACCGGGCCTGGTCTACAAGCTCCACTCTCATGAAGGAGGTGCAGTGACTCAATGTAAATTCTTTCATTGAGTGTCTAAGTGCCCCAGGGACCAGATTTGCGGAGAGAAGTTTCCTTAACCTTTCTAAGAGTGAAGAGCATTGTGTTGCTCAAAGAGAATTATTCAAGCTACTCTGAAGGTATTCTCCCGAAAATAGTCAAAGCGAAAGGGAGACTGTGTGTGTGTGTGTGTGTGTGTGTGTGTGTGTGTGTGTGTGTGTGTGTGTGTGTGTGTGTGTGTATATGTATATGTGTCAGACTATGAATGTGCGTGCAGTATTTAGTTGCACATGTGGGCATGAAGTCCGTGTGCCCCTCAGGTAACAGGAGTAGTAGAACAGGGAGAGAAGAGGCCAGACAACTGGAATAAATCCACAGAAATATGCAGGCAGGGAGAACGAGAGGAGCACCTTTACCTGTTTAATTTTCTTCCTGTTGTCTGTGGGGACCAGAGGCTGAGATGAAAACAGGAAATCGAGGGGATGAGAGAAGGTACAGGGGATTGAGTCACGACCCTCGGTGGATGGAGGAACGGATGGCTTAGAATAGACAAGAGATGGCTCGGGCTGCTCAGGAGCCACTCTTGGCCTCGAAAGCGGCACAGGTTGCCTCGCTACCTTTCTTACTGCTTCCATTTAGTTTTCACCTCCTGCCCAGGTGTCAAGCAAAGTTAGGAAATGTTTTAAAAACTAAAATGTGAATTTGGCATGTTTCTTTCATTTCTGTTGAAGTGAAATCTTCAGTGGTCATCTCAGCTCATCTTCATGCTGCCTGAAAAAGGATTTTACAGAGCCATATTAAAATCCAATAAACTAAGGACTATGTTTCCAAAATGCTTTACACATGGGAGTTATAGTGGATATAGCTGTTTCTCCATTTGTTACAAAAATAGCATTACTCATTTTACAATCCGCCTTCAAACTTTGCATTAAACCATTTTGTTAGAAAGTCTTCTTCTAGAATTTAGAAAACAGTATAAATGAGAAATCTGGTTATAACAACTTAGATTTTCAGTGTAAGTTTAATATTGAGCTTGGAAAAGGTAGTTTGACAACAAAGAAAAAAGGTAATAATGTAATTTTGACCTGACAATGCAGTGTCATCACTAAAAGGAAGACACACTGCGCAGAGTGTGAGGAACAAAAGGGCCCCAGCAGCTCACCTTTGCCCCGGGGGCCTCCAGCAGGTTTCCAGCCGTCGACCGTTTGTGTTTCTTCCTTCAAACGACTTTGTTGTAGCAATGTCACCATGTTTGATGAGCACAATGTTATCATCACCAATAGGAACACATGTACAGAAATAAGACCACAGTTGTATTTAACCACAATTATTATATTATGCTATGTACTAGTAACAGTAACAGTGCAATAACCCGTACTGTGGCGTAAGAAAACATTGTTACAATAAGAAGCAGCCAGTCAGCTTCAATGAGCTGCAGCTCCTTACAGTCTTTATCTGAGCAGCAGCTGTGCTTCCAGCCACAGCATGTTGTGAAGCCCTTCACTGTTCCGACACACAACACTGCATTTAAGACACAAAATTAATTTCTAAATAGCAAGATTGTGAGATGATCAGCTTAGCGTATCCACAGCCATCCAGTCTGCCTCAGCACTGCTATATTGGATGTGTCATCTCAGAACTGATAAGTACAAGAGGGCGTGCTGATACTGTGAATTTGAGTCTTCTTCTCAAGTATATCCAAGTTTTTTTAGAGGCACACATTTTAGCCCATTTCTATATTCATAGAGCTGTCTAGTCCTTTGTTTCCCTTTTTTATCCGCCCTATATGTACTGTCTGCAGCATCTATTTATCTGCAGTGCATGATGCTCCGTACAGAAAAAAAGAGAAAAAGGTTTTTGGAGCTGTATTGTGTTGAGAGTATGCCCTGGATTTGGTTAGTTTTTTGACAAAGTCATGGAAGTTCAGTGAAAACTCTATTAGCTCACAGAGTTTGATGTACTTTTGTGTCGACAGGAGCTCAGATATCATATATAAGTGAGACAGACGGGCATTAAAAAGGTTTATGCTTCTCTGTTTTAGTTCTGGTTGTTCTGAGGTGACACACAGAGAGAAAGGTTATCACATCACAGCAGCCCACAGGATTGGATGTCTCTCTCTGATCACTGGACTTTCTCCTTCCAGTTAGCCAGCACTGCTAATCACAGCAAACAAGTTTAGTGCATGCAGCGGCTCTCCGCAGCAACATAACGACACACACAGCCAAGGACTCAAAGCTCTCTCTCATACATACACACTTTCACATGTGTGTACATATTCCCTTTTGATTGTTTAGTATTAGATATTGTGTGTTTTGCCATTTATCATCTTATTAATAAATGCTTTTTGGAACATACAAGACCTCTACTATCAAATAATTCCGAAATCCTTCAACCTTTACTAGTCATTGATATGCTTATTTTGTTTATAGTTGTTAGTTTAATTATTACTCAGATTTCCTAATTCATTGTCTAGTATATTTCATTAGATCACAATACCTGGTTATCATTTTCCTCTGATTCAGAGCTTCTGATGAGGAGGTGCTGCCCCGAGAGGTGACTTGGTGTAAATAAAGTTTATTTTTTTTATAGTTATTAATTCCTTCTGATAGGAATGTACCTACTTCATCGTATTGCCAGTTATTATCAACCGTTGACGTTGCCTCACGTGTTCCTGGTGCCTCCGCTTGAGCAACATGACGTGGTTGTAGAGTAAAGTCTTCTCTTTGTTGGTCGTTTTGCTAGATGTTCACCTGGTGAGGAACCATACACAATCTACACTCATGTGTTTGCTGGTGTCTCCTCTTTTCATCCCGTAGCTTTGTTTACTGATAGTCAACAGGTAATGCAATCAGTCAAGCTGATTGGGAATTTTGTGTTACGACTAGGTGAAAAGGTGGACCCAAATGCAGAACGCCAGATGAGGTTTAACAAAAGCAGAGCATTATTTAACAAAGCTAATCAAATACAAAACAAAGTAACAAGTAAAACTGAAAACACAAACCAGGGAAGACACAAGGTAGCACGAGGGAAGAACGAGGTATCACGAGGAACGCACCAGGCAACATAGGCGTAACATGGAAGTAACAAGAATGACGAACCGATCACTGTACACTGGGATAGACAGGGATATATACACACAGACACTAAACGAGGGAACAAGACATAGCTGGGGTAACAAGTCAAAGACACAAGGGCAGGGTGAATGGACACAGGAGGATCAAATCAACAATCACAGGGAGAGGGAAAAACATAAGGACAGGAAGTAAAACAAGACATGACACAAGGGGAGGGACATTTTGAGGGCAACCTCTGGCGGACCACCAGACAACTGACCATAACCATAATTCAAACAGGTCATTACAGATGGAATATTTCATTTCATTCATCAAGTTCTAGTTTGGAATCCTAATTTAAATCCTTGTTGTGACTGTGGGGCATTTTCTGTCTTGTTGAAGAGCATGTTCTGTCTACCCCGAAAATGATCAAATTTTTGTAACTTAATATTTAAAACTTATAATATCTGTAATATTTTATATCATTTGTATGAAGTTAACTTAACTGTTGTAAATAAAACTAAAACAGACTTGGAAAAATATAATAATAAAGTTCAGCTCTATTGTGTGTCGGTGTGGATTTATATCTTTCTGTTTTCCTTTTTGTGTCTGTTTCTGTTTCACTGTTGGTTCAAGGTTGAACGTCGACACGGAAACAGCAAGTAGCCACAAACACAACCATTGTGTTACGCCAAAATGAATAATGCTCAGTTTGAGATTGGTTTCACACTCCAGCCTCCTAATAACAACTGATTCAGCATCCTTCAAAGACCTCTTCCCAGCTGAGGTAATTGATTTCATGAGTGTAGATATGCTGCAGAATATCTGCCGTGATGTCCTACTTCCCATCCACAGATTAGTGATGGAAATAGTAAAGCTTCTTTTTAGGGGGGGGATATCATATTTTTGCCAGCCACCTGCAGTCCTGATCAATGCTGCCTTGTTGTAACCTCTCCCTCAAACTTGATGCGAGCAAGACGTCCTTGTTCCAAAAAATATTGTGTGAAAATACTACAGCTTTGAATATTACTCCCTTTGAACGCTACAACTTCACCTACAGCAGGAGACAGGTGGCATCAAAACATGGAGGGAAAATGTTCTGTATATTTTACTTTTCACACTTTCCCTCTTTGTCAGCAAGTTCTTTTATGAAAGGCAGACTATAGGGCATCCTGCCAGATACAAAATGGCTTCCAGTCCTCAACTTCTACAGCTCTCTCCTCTTTCTCTTATTCATCACTCCTCAGTGGCTCCTTAAAGTGAAGTTCCTCTCACACGATGTGCACTTCAGAGGAACTATAGGAGATATTATTTTTGCAAAAGGTGAAGGTCATCATTATGCAAAAGGCAGAGTTTTCACAGCGTCATGTATTATTCCAACTCTTTAACATTTACTCCCTTTATTCTTAAAGTTTTCTTTGTACTTTTGAGAACTCACAGAAAATCATTGTGCCTGTACCTAAGAAAACAGCGTGTCTTGCCTTAATGATTGCCATTATTGCATCCTCAAGAAAGCACAAGACTGCAAGGCTGAGACTGTGTTTTCTGAGGCGTCTCAAGAAGTTTAGTATGAACACGGAAACTAGTAAACGGTTATCTCTGTACCATTGAGAGTGTTCTGACAGGCTGAATTACTGTCTGCTTTAGCAACCTCACTGTTGGCAGGAAAGATCATTGGCACAGAACTACTACAACTTCATAACATTTAAAACAACTCGCTGTGGAAAGAAAAAGCCCAAAACATCATTAAGGACACGAGCCGCCACCAATCAATCAATCGATCAGACTTTAGTTATATATCACCTTTCGAACAAATCACTTCAAAGTGCTTTACATAATCCTAAAATATATTAGGATTATAAAAGTAGTACATTTCTCACATATTAAAATATAATAAAACAAGTCAGTACAGTGTTAATATAACAAAATATAGTTAAATAAATGATAAAGATGATAACAAAATAAGTATAATAATTACATAAGAATTATAAAACACTACATAAAATGTCAGACAAAATTGGATTTTTGTTTACTTTTAAAAATATTAATATTTTCTGCTCCTCTTAGATTATCTGGATCTGTTCCAGCAGCTTGGAGCGAGATGGCTGAAAGCAGCATCGGCAAAAGTTTTTGTTCTGCTATATGGAACAGCTGAAAGAGAGCCGGAGGATCTGAGAGACCTTCCTGGTTCAGAAACCAAAAGCATTCCTGAGAGGTTGTCTTATCAACTAATAAAATCATTTAAAAATCATTACGAAACATGTAACCAGTTTAAAGACTCTAAAATAGATGTGAAGTATACTCTGCTTTTGGTCTTAGTCAGAACTCATGCATTCCTTGGCAGACCAGAAAGAAGATTGTTACAGTAGTCGAGCCTGCTAATTATTAAAGCGTGCATCAGGCTCCGAGAGAATTGGCCTCATTTTGGAGATTTTTATTTAAATTATAAAATACTTCTTTGGTGACGCCCACTCACATGAGCCTTGACATTAAGATCAGAATCAAAAATCACTCCTAAATTTCTTGCTCATGCTCTGTTCTCTATGGAGACAGATTTGTCTCAATATTATTTGTGTGAACATATCAACAATCAGTTTGTAAATCTGTAATATGTAAATGAAAATCACCTTCCACAAATGCAAATCTTTTTATTTGTAAATCGAAATGCATTTATGGATCTCAATTCCACGCTTGTGGATTTATATTTTACACACACGAGCAGGCACAGTAATACAAATGGCACAAGTTATCTCTTTTCAGGTTGGATGGGTATGAATTCTGGTCTACAATGAATTTTAATCATATTAAGGCCTACAATGTATAAAATCTGTGCTCCCATGACTGTTGCACAGGACTGTTTATTGTCGCTATGGCATTAGGTGGCGGTAACGTAGAAAACGTTAATTATCTAAATCTACATGTTAATGATGAACTAAAAATTGCAATATAGGCCTACGACCTTTCTAAACAAAAACAACTATCAGCATCAATAACCATACTATCAGAGACATTAACCAGGGTCCTGTCATTTGTCATATCTTACAACTGTTAGCATAGCGTAGCATCTGAAACAATGTAACCTAACTAAATACGGTACAGTTCTACACAAAGATTACAACTATATTAGTAAGTGTACACTCCTAATAACTGTGTGAAGGGCTTTGTGAATGTTGAACCTGAAAAGTAAAGAATGAGTTTACTACTGTCCGCCAGTGGCTAGACAGGCTAACTGATAACTGAAGAAGCAGTGAGCTCACGTTTTCAGCATATATTGGTATTTTCTAGATGTGTATTTTCTAGATTTTATAGATCAGGACTTGACATTACCGTCCACCATATGCGGGTAGAACTCGGCAGTTGCGTGTCTACTATCTATCTATCTACTTTGAAACCCAGCATCAGAACTACTATCATAAACCGTCCGGTTCTGCTTTTTGAGACTACTTTACCTGGCTAATGTTTTACTTTGTTGGGGCCCAAAGAGGTGACTTAGTATAAATTAAGTCATACTAATTAATCTAATTAAATATTGGCTAGTTTTTGGTAAAGTTTCTTCAGTCGTTATAAAAAACTTTAACTGCTAGCAACCACATCCGCAGCTGCTGTGTTGACGTCAGTCGCTGCCGATTGACTAGGTTTCAAAAAGGACGTCAGGATGTATGACTGAACTAAAATAAAATACCTGGTGACATAGTGGCTACTGGCAGGCTGTGGATCACACAATCACTTCCTCATCAAGACGGTTTGCAGCTGGTCCACGGAGGGAATTTGCCATCAACAAAATCCTTGCGTGGATTTTTTCTGCCTTTGTGAATGAATCCTCAGATTGTGACAAGTCCATTAAAATACATCGATTTCAGCCGACTCACGTGGAATGGAAAAGTATGTGAATGCAGACGTGTTAATGTGTCTTGGCTCTGATCTCGTAACTCCCAAGCTCTGCCCGGCAGGGACTGCGAAGTGCCGATACTTATGTCCCCCCCCCCCTATTAAAATATACAGCAGCATGTGGTAGCATAGCTTTCAGGTGAACCATGTGGCTGCAGATGTGCAACAAAATAGTGAGCAGAAGGGTTTAAAGGGTGTGTTGGATATATGTTACAGGAGTGTAGCGGCAGATACAGGTTTAGCAGCCTGGACTTTGCTATTCACAATTTACAAAATGTAATTTCTATCTACAGTAATGATGTTTGTATATGTGACAGTTCCGCCACTGTGATGTTCTTAGTACTTGTTGATGTTTCGTATGCTTTCCTTATGCAGATGTGGTATCCATATGCAGATTACATTTCAATATGAGTTTTAAATGGGATTCCTCTAATAAATCTGTGACAGAGCATATACATGCAGCCGAACAATTACATTAGTGTTAACTCATTTCCACAATACAGAGTTCAAAGTACAGTCTGCCAGCATCACATCCTCAATGTCCTCCTGGCTCATCTCACTTCCTCAGGCCATCATAGTCCACATTAGGTGAGTACAGCCTCCCACTTATTATAATGGAACATCACTGATGGTCCACACTCGCTAAAAGAGGATGAATGCGTTTTATTTCCTCTACCATCTGGGTTCTTTGAGAGAGAACACCTTTTGTGATGACCTCAGGTTTTATTCATGGAGGAATAATGATAGCAGCTTATGGAGATAACCTCAGTCAGCACTGCAGGTAAGCATTTCAAAACAACAGCGTTGTCTTTATGCACTGACTAATACGCTTGACATTGGCAAGAAGACAGCATGACATTCGGACTTAGGAATACATTCTGCAAGGGAAAGAAAAAACACCTTCTAAAAATGTGTATTTTACTTCGGCCCACAGTCCCAAGGATCTCGTCCGTGTTATTTTGATGTAGTATGGTGTAAAATAAGTTAAGACACAATTATGATTAATGTCCAATTAGTTTTACAATTATTTTTTATACATTTTTTGTGCAGGTGTGTGTGAAGGAAATTCTTAATGAGTAGAATACTGGAACCAAAGAAGCTGATGGAGACTGAGGTGATAGATCTTGATCAAGGAGAACAGATGATGAACAGTGCAAGTGAACACAGAGATGCAGTCACATTGTCTGCCTCCATCCATTCTGGCAAACAACCGCTTTCTCTCGACATTTGTACTAAAATAAGGCATTCCATAAATTGTTTACCTAAAGATGGATCCGCCCATCAGTCCTCAGTCCAAAAGTCAGAATGTATTGAAAAAAGAGTTACATTTCCCAGTAGGTAACGCTGTCACGTAACAAGTAACAGAAACGTTATGTAACAAGTTAGTTTTAGTTTTAACACTGCTTGTACAGTATATCTCAAAAGTGAGTACACCCTTTAGATTTTTGCAAATATTCTGTTATATCCTTTCAGGGGATAACATTATCCTACTGAAACTTTGATATAACTTAAAGTAGTCAGTGTGCTGCTTGAATAACAGTATAGATTTATTGTCCTTTGAAAATTACTCAGTACACAGCTGTTAATGTCTAAACAGCTGGCAACAAAAGTGAGTACACCCCATAGTGAACATGTCCTAATTGTGCCCAATGATGTTGTTTTCCCGCCCTGGTGTCATGTGACTCGTTAGTGTTACAAGGATTCAGGTGTAAATGATAAGCAGGGCTGTTAAATTTGGTGTTTTGGGCACAATTCTCTCTGAATGCTGGACAACATGGCACCTCATGGCAAGGAACTCTCTGAGCGGCTGAAAAAAAGGATTATTGCGCTTCACAAAGATGACCTTGGCTATAAGAAGATTGCCAACACCATGAAAATGAGTTGCAGCACAGTGGCTAAGATCATACAGCGGTTTTCCAGGACAGGTTCCACTCGGAACAGGCCTCACCAGGGTCGACCAAAGAAGTTGAGTCCACGTGCTCAGCGTCATATCCAGAGGTTGGTTTCCAAAAATAGACGTGCGAGTGCTTCCAGCATTGCTGCAGAGGTTGCAGAAGTGGGATGTCAGCCTGTCAGTGCCCAGACCATATGCCGCACACTGCATCAAATCGGTTTGTATGGCCGTCGCCCCAGACAGAAGCCCCTTCTGAAACCGATGCATAAGAAAGCCCGCAAACAGTTTGCTGAAGACAATGAATCCAAGAACATGAGTTACTGGAACCATGTCCTGTGGTCTGATGAGACCAAAATAAACCTGTTTGGGTCAGATGGTGTCCGGCGTGTGTGGCGGCACCCTGGTGAGGAGTACCAAGACAAATGTGTTTTGCCTACAGTCAAGCATGGTGGTGGCAGCATCATGGTCTGGGGCTGCATGAGTGCTGCCGGCACTGGGGAGCTGCATTTCATTGAGGGACACATGAATTCCAATATATACTGTGACATCCTGCAGCAGAGCATGATCCCCTCTCTTCGGAAACTGGGCCGTAGGGCAGTTTTCCAACATGATAATGACCCTAAACACACCTCCAAGATGACAACGGCCTTGCTGAAGAAGCTGAAGGTTAAGGTGATGGACTGGCCAAGTATGTCTCCAGACCTAAACCCAATTGAGCACATGTGGGGCATCCTCAAGAGGAAGGTGGAGGAGTGCAAGGTGTCCAACATCCGTGCGCTCCGTGATGTCGTCGTGGAGGAGTGGAAGAAGATTCCAGAAGCAACCTGTGCAGCTCTGGTGAATTCCATGCCCAGGAGGGTTAAAGCAGTGCTAGATAACAATGGTGGTCACACAAAATATTGACACATTGGGCACAATTTAGACATGTTCACTATGGGGTGTACTCACTTTTGTTGCCAGCTGTTTAGACATTAACAGCTGTGTACTGAGTAATTTTCAAAGGACAATAAATCTATACTGTTATTCAAGCAGCACACTGACTACTTTAAGTTATATCAAAGTTTCAGTAGGATAATGTTATCCCCTGAAAGGATATAACAGAATATTTGCAAAAATCTAAAGGGTGTACTCACTTTTGAGATATACTGTAACTTGTTATGGGTTAGGGATAGGGTTAGGGTTTATTAAGTGTCCTCAATGGTCAGAATCAAGAACAGAATATTTGCAGCTTTGAAACATGTGACCAGCTCTGATGAATACGGCTCTCTTTCCTGAGTTAGAAAAATACTCACATATCTAGTCAGTACTGACTGCACTGCAAAACGACCTCCATCCTGACACTTTGACTGTGCAGCGGTCAGGTCAGGGGCGAGCTTCACTTTATGTTCATTACTGATTGGAACTCCCACTTAGTCTTCCACTCCAATCATCAGTCTGGACAGGAGACACAAAGCACCTGTCTCATCCCGAGTTCTGTTATAACCTGAGGTAACTTTTGTGTGTGTGTGTGTGTGTGTGTGTGTGTGTGTGTGTGTGTGTGTGTGTGTGTGTGTGTGTGTGTGTGTGCAGGACCAATGAGCCTGTGAGTCCATACATGGAGCTCGCACTCTGAGAATATATTACCATCTCCTCCCGTACATTAGGCTGTTTTTTATTTTTATTACTATTCATAATTCTGGTGATATTGACACAGTGATAAGCTGAATTGAGTTTATGAGGCTTTTCCTCGGAGAGGGATACCAGCTCACACTTCTAGTTGTGTCAGCAGAATAACATCAAAACTAATCACACTTTAATGGATCTCCAAGTCCCAAGGTCACAGAAATGTGTGAATAAAGCATAGCCTGGAGCATACTTGGATAACCCCATACTCTCTACCTGCAGACCCCTTCTGATGAGCTGAACATCAGGGTTGGATTTGCTTGAAATGGACACTGCTTGCCACATGTTTTATTTAAATATATAGTTTGTCTGCAGGCTCTCTGTCAGTAATGTCAGTGTGCTAAGAGATTCCTGATTCCTGACTCCTGTCTATGGCCCTCAACCTCAAGTCCATTTGTTACTACTTAAGACGTAATTATTCTTTTAAATGCGATTGGATTTGTTGACAGTACATTTTTGAATGTCTTATATACTGTATCTTAATATCTTAAAAGGTACAATGTGTAGTTCAAAACCACCTGCTCCAAAAGAATAGGGGGCAGTATTTCACCTGTAATACTGGGTCCATAGAATCGCGGGGCTTATCTGTGAGATATCTGTGAGTTTCCTGTTTCATTGGGGGCTTTATGTGTAATGTTACGTTTCGATAGTTTGTATATTGTCCTGGCTCCGTGGTGGCAGAGACGAAGGGACGACTCGTGGTTTAGTTCCGTACTCCGTTCCGACATAGGACTCGTGTAGCGGCTTCGGCAGCTCGGATTCGGCCAGGGAAAACCCCAGCAGACTGCCACTACAGTGCCTCACTATCACTATAGGAACAAGTGGTACTACAAAACAGGACAGGCCAGGGATAGTTCTTTTTTTATGTTTAAATTCTGACATATCTTACACATTATACCTTTAATATTAAAGTCGCCAGTAGTGTCGCGGATAGTGGGCCAATCATGATTAGTTTGTAAATGTTGGTTTGAAGTATTCGTTTAGGCACACATAGAGAGAACAAGAGAATGTGCTCAGATAAACACTGACATTAATTATACAAGAGAGTTTTATGTGTTTAGTTTTATTTGAAATGAAGTGAGACATTTCCCTCCTCAGATTCCTCAGACTCCTCTGCTCCTGGCCTGGACCAGGAGTGCCCGGCAGTGAGGTGCAGTTGGTCCCTCTTGGCCAAGCAAATTAGCAAGTATAGTAAACTCTGCAAGCTTGACAAACACAATAAAGATCACGTAAAAGAACCTAAGTGTTGATTAGTGTGTAAGGGACCTGCTTCTGACTTTAATAGCAATCCAGGATTAAAGGAGGAAAAGTTTTTTATGGCCTGATGATAAGCGTCTTCTGGATTCACACAGTCTGTGCCAAAACAATATTGAGCAGAAGCCTTTGTTACAGTTAACAATGTGTTCTCTGGAGAGGGAGGGGAAAAGTGGGTGGAAGTCATATTATGGGATTTCTGACAGTCTCGTTTATCGGTGAAACATTGATATTTTACACCCTAAGGTCTAGAGCAGGGGTCACTAACAGGCGGACCGCGGTCCGAGTCCGGACCCAGACGACGACCTATCCGGACCCGGATCAATAATCAATAAATTATTAAGGGATTTTCAATTTTAACGGGGCTCTTCTATTTTAACCGGCGCAGCTTTTCTCGTTTTTACGGCATTGGTTTAGCGGTTCAGGTAACTCACAGACCAATTACATGCGAGTTAAGCCATCCCACGTGATGCTACGCAGCCAATCAAATCTGTGCATTCCAACCGGCAAACATTGCAACTCTGAATAATACAGACAGATGAGAGGCTAGAGGCGCGTGACAGACGGAAAGACGAGTCGCTAAATCGTCTTTCAGGGAGAGAAGGCGGAGAAAGGGAGAGAACCACAGACGAAGACACGAGTGAGCGGCAGACAGGGAGAGAAACATAACTACTCATGGCGCTCTCCAAGAAGACAAAAGTCAACAGAGCTTTCAACCCAGAATGGACTCATTCACGTTCATCCATCCCACTGGGAGCACAAAACCAGTGTGTCATATGCTCAAAGACCGTGGTGCTCATTAGAAGTGGTGATGTGAAACGCCACTATGAGACTATGTTAAATCAAGATGTGAAACAGTTAAAGAAAAAGGGAAACTTAAGCTGCTGCTACACTTTATTTTATTTTTGTAAGATTAAGCACTTTATTTTAAGATGCACAATTTTTAGAAAGCTATTTTATTTATTTTCTCAATTTTATATATAAATGCAGCTCGAGAAGAACATTATGCATATCTACAGTAATATATATATATATATATATATATATATATATGTATTGTTCAATGTTAAGTGACAATAAATATTGTCTAAATGTTTTTAAATTGTACTTTCTTTATTAGATTTGACAGTCAGCTGTTGATGATGTGCAGACGTTGATATAGCTACTAGGCTGCTTCAATATATCTCACACTAATTCATAACGCAAGTGAGACATTATGATGCTCTGGACCTTTGCTCGCGGAAATTTTCTCTAACTGGACCTCTTAGAATTTTAGTTGAATACCCCTGGTTTAAAGTGATGAGGACTTCAAAGCATGGCTGTATAAGCACATCATATGCATTTAACTCACCGTTCTGTCATATAGCCTAACACTAAACTAACGGTGAACATGAACTCCTTAACATCAGCATCTTCACATTGTCACTGTGAGAATGTTGCCTAGTTGGCGTTAGCATTTGGCTCAGAGCACCACTGTGCACAAGTAGACTACTGTTAAGGTGTTACCAATGCTTCAAATTAAGTGCTTGTCAAAATTGTTGAAAGCGTCAGAATGGACACTCCCCTAGCCCCCCTGCTCCATCTCTCCGTCTCTCCATCTCTCTCTCTTGTTTTATTCTGCTGACAAACATCTGATCTAATGCGTCTCACACAAGCGCCATCCTCCAGGCCTGAGCTGTGAAGCCTGTGCAGAAGTGCCAACAACTGCAGTTCATCGAATGGCCACTTGAGGATGGCTCCAGAAGGGAGTCATTCTCAATAAGTTTCAAGTTGTATTTGTCAAATGTAGGTTGTTGTTAAATCGCCCAACGTCACAGCAGAAGCAAACATGTTTACAAACAGGTACAAAAAGGGGTTATTCATGACAACTGTACTGTGAATTTTTATATAACTCACCCGTTTAAATCACATTAAAGCTTAAGTTAAACAAAAAAAAACAGAGGGCCAAAAAAAGCCTAAATGTCTGTATGTGCAATAGCTAATACTATTTACTCCTAATGTGTGAGTGTGCCTGGGTTTTGGTGTCTGTTTAACTTGACTCAACTCTGGAAGAGGGAAAACCAAAAGATGAAGCAGAATTAAAGAAATGTGGAGTGAACGGTTTAACATGGTGCTACTTTGATCACTTTGAGAAACCTATTTCTGACCTCACGCAGACAACATATTTTCATATCAGGATCCATATTTTATACAGTCTATAGTCTTACCCTTCTGTATCATAGCAAGCTTTTAGCCCTGCCTTAGCATGTGGCCATGTCATCAGCTTCTTATATAAAGAAGCAACACATACAATGTGAAGTTTGTTTTGTCCATCTGAAACATTTAAGCTTTTTTGTCTATAATAAGTTCAGACATGTTGGTAGCAGAGGAAACCTCAGGTCCTCAGGGTCAGAGACAGAGAAAGATTGGAGCATTAGCTGTTATGTAGAAAAATGAATATATTGATGGTCAGGACCATGTTTCTCTCATACGGTCAAGCTTTGCCTGAAGGAAAATACATTAACAAGATTATCATGGTTACCTTGGCCAGGTCTGGAGCCAAAATAACTGCATGCAGGGTTACATATTTCTTTTTTTACCCTTCTCTTTTGGCTGGCTCCTGTTGTGTTCTTCCATTTTTAAGGGATTTTACAGAGCTCACACAGCAGGAGATTTTAGAGTAGCCCCTTTCCTGCTATTGTTGAATAATTGAAGTGCCTTGGCTCAGTGCTATCACAGATGACAACCTGCTTTGATATTGCGTGTGCAGTAGGACCATTCTTCATATACCTTTTCTGTCACAGATAAAGCACGCCCAGTGGGCTCAGTGACACCAGCATCAAATGATTAATTAAGAAACACATCCTTCAGAGACAGGCATTTCAATTACAGTGTTTGCAAACTTAAACTGTTCAGTTAAGTAAGGTGCAATAAGTCCACAAACATATCTCAGGACATGCAGTGCATTGGAATGGATTTGGGTCGTTTTTGATTGGCTGTGATGACGATAAACATTATCTTCCTGTCATTTTGGTGACTTTCTTTCTTATATGAAAGCTTCAAATTGTATTTCTCAGCACTCACCATCAGGCAGGTTTTCTGGAAAAAACATGCTTGGAGCTCTGAAGTGATGCATCTTCTATCTTTAGAAGGAAGAGAGGAAGGCTTGTGCACAAGCGGCAGTTACAGCATAATAACGAGATGGACACTCAGAGAGCACAGAACCTCTGCCAAGGCCAAATGCTGTATCTTGCAATATTAAAGGTTCTAAACGACATTCAGGGCATTAATATAGCAGCAAACAACAATGTGCTCTGTAAAGAATTAGTGGAGTAATGTCTACCTGAGCAGAGAATTAAGTTTCTCTCCATCTGCGTGTGTTGTAATCCCAGTTTCTCTGCCCGGGCCAGGCTGGTGTTCACGCTAGTGCATGTGACTCCTTGTTTGTGTGCAAAATGGAGTCTACACGCACATCCAAACCAAAGAGGGTGAATTCTGAGCCGAAGATGAGCAGACAATGCTCTTTATCTATTTATTGCACCTAGGTGACGTTTTGGGTGACGGTGGCCTAGTCTAGTGGTTCGGCTTCTAATTACAACATTGTGAGTTCAATACCAGGGCTGCCACCATTGTGCCCCTGAGCAAGGCACTTAAACCTGAGTTGCTCCAGAGAGACTGTCCCTGTACTTAGTTCACTGTAAGTCGCTCTGGATAAGACCGTCTTCTGAATGACCTATAATGTAATGTTTTGATCACAACTGCTCTGTATCTGACCCTTCATCAGACTTGTTTGCTAGCTAATGGCCGACGCTCTTCACTGCGCTCATACGGCGGTTACCACTGATAATGTGTCCCGACCCACAGCGTTGTCACAGAAACGTAACCACACCCTCCGGTTCCCAACCAGTTTAAAACCGTTAGCTCTGTCAGCACTGTTGTCATTGTTAGCGCTGTTAGCACCATTAGCTGCTAGCCGCCAGCTCAGCCATCTCCATGTTAACAGCCGTGTGGAGACAATCCTGGATCTGAATGTCAAATATTGCCTCTTTAATTCCTGGGTGGATTTGCTCACCAGGGCTGGGGTGCTCTATTTGACTTTTTGTCTTTGTACAGGGCAACAGAGTCCAGTACAGTCTGACATGTGGGATTAAAAAGGGAGACCAGCTCCTCTGTGTTAAATTGTGGATTAAAGGCAGTTAAAAAAGCAGCAGTAAAAAACTGAAAGAAGCTGCCAGCAGACATAGTGAACAGTGGTGGACAGGTGAACTGTGAAGAACAGAGAGTGGGGATAAAACCACACTGAATAAAACTGCATTGTGATCAAACACACAGATGTGCTCAGCCTCAGCAGTCTTACGTTGTCAGGGCTGAGAACACTTTATAGAACCAGATCAACCGGGTGTAATAAATAATTGCTGTAATGAGAGTATTTATTTTTGGCCGCTCTAAATACAGTTACCGTAACAGCATGATTAGAAGTGCATGAAAATCCAAGTGGTGGCTGGCTTGAGTGGGTTTTACAAGCTGCTGCTCTGTCTTGTCTCCGTGCGCTGGCACTGCGTGACACTTAGAAGTCCTGTAAAACATATTTTCTGTACCGTGCTGCATGCACCGTAAAGCTGAGAATTACATGCACAGCTCAGCTTTTATGTGCATTACCTCGCATATTATTTCCAGCCCTGACCTGCATTACCGCACAATGGTAATGTAACCTTGAAATGAATGCAGACTTGATGTGCACTGTGATGTCAGCTAATAAATTGACAATAAGAGATGAACAAAAACCAACGAATGACAGGAACATTCTGTATAGCACGCATTTGGAAATTGTTGAAAAGTTTCAAACAGAATGATATGCTTCTATAAGTAAAACAATGCAAGCAAAGAGGGCTTACTGTGGCACTGGACAAATTCATGAAAGCAAAATCAATGAGTAGAAATGATCCCAGCTCGAGAATGCCTCATAATTACTATTTAAATCATTGCTTGCACTCTCAGCACTTCTTACCCACATGCTGGGTAGACAGTTATTAAAGACAGCATGAAATTAGCAACAGTAAAAACCTGTCCATGCGTGTCTCTGGGAAAATATCGTATGCATTGGGATCTGTGGGCTGATTCTCTTGTCTACAGATGGTTCTGTGTATGACATTGTATAAATAAACCTGTTTGAAACACACACACACACACACACACACACACACACACACACACACACACACACACACACACACACACGCCTCCTCTGGTCCCATCAAACCGCCTCTCCATGCTCCCTCCAGCAGACCCTGAAATGAAACCTGATCCACAAACAGCACAACACCCAGGCGCCAATCATTTGGGAAATTGATCCTCCCAAAGACTAACATTCACAAGGCGAGTTGTGCTAGGTTTGTTTGGAGGCAACGTTACATTCAGTAAGTACAAACACGGAGCTGATCAAACTGGTGTTTTCCTTTATATCTTCATCCTACCTCAGACAGTGTTGCAGAAATGACTCCTGTCTGTCTTCAATTCAATTTGTGGTGTATTGACAAAGCTCTTAAATATAAAGAGTTCCTGGCAGGGGCTTTTGCCAATAATAGACAAAAAAATGAAATAACTTCTCTCATAACTTGAAACTTATTCTCAGAGAATCTTAGTATTAAAACTACTGGGCTCTATTAACAAAGAGTCGGCCCTGAGGTGCCAGTTGTGAAAGGACAAATTATACAGTATTAATATGTTATCACACTAATGTGCCAAAATATAATTTTCTCTGAAAGCGTTTCAGAAACGTAAGTGCTCCCGACACCTGAATAAAATGGAAAAGGTAAAGTGGTATTACAGTGGAAATATAAGTCCTCCACATAGTTTTTTCGTTGCATTGATGGTGGTTTGTGTGGCCACCAGACACCCTTTACAACTTCATATTCCAGCAGAGGTGATGCTCCAAGTGAGAACGCTTCAGAAGCTAAAAGCTAAAATTACTTCTGAAATATTTGTACAGAGAGGCTTTCATTTGAAAAAGATTTATATAGAGAAGTCTTCATTCATAATTCCACTTTACTAATATATGTTAATATATTTTACAAGGAAGCCTCACTGCTGCTTTCTAATCCAGTGCCGTTAATAATAGTCTAATTTTCCTACTATGTTGTTGCGCTAATTCATCCATCGGTACAACGGAGCCATGTCATGCTCAGTGTCTCTTCTCTTAGAAAACTATTGTTTCACTCACTATTTTTATTTTGCTGTTGTTTTTCTGTAAATCGCTGTTAAGCCACCAACAATAATGTTTCACATTAAAAGCATTACAGCATTGTATAATCCGTCCCTGTCCTGGTAGGGAGTAGGGAGTAGGGAATCTTTACAAGGATTTATTTTAAACTGCAAAGTAAAAGCAATTTGAAGTAATTAGTGAGTAAAACTGTATTTTAGTTTTTTGTGGAATGGTGAGTATGAGTATGAATCTGCTGTGGAAATGTACATTACACTGATATTACAAAGTGAATAATTAGAGTGCAGGTAATTCCACCAACCTCTATGATCTGTACCCAGCCTGTATTATTAAACAGCCTTTCTTTGCACCAGTCAGTCCTAAAAATAGATGTGGAGCTTGATCCCAGATCAAATGTACGGTGAAGGGTCTTGAATATTTAGTCTGTAATGATTATGATGCTATGATAATAAATATAAGTATCCTGGTTTCTTCTCCTAAATGTTTTTGTTTTATTCCAGGATGCCCTGGAAGAAGAGATCTTGTATACCAATGGGACCTTCCTGGTTTAATAAATGATGTTCCAAATGGAGCTGTTGTTATGCAAGAAACATTTTAGACTTGATCTGACAATAAGTATTATCTTCATCTTCATATCATTTGTTAAATAACACCATTCTGTAACGTGAAAAAGATCAAAAATTAAATTAAATATAAATATCTCGATCAAAATAAAAAATAATTGTTTGCTAAGAGTAAAATAATGGAACAAAAGGTTCAACTGACAAGACTATAATTTTCTTCTCCTCCTCCCTCTTGGTTTAATCCATCCAATCAATAACTGCTTTTTGTTTCTCTTCAGTCGAATTGTTTACCTGTTTGCCAAGTTGTTGATGCAGTGATCCCAGTGCAGACTCTCACTGTACACAGTATGATGGGAGGATCAGTTACTCAGCCCAACTGATCAATAAAGCTTTGAAATTGTAAACTAGTCTCTCCTGATTTTAGTGTTAGCAAACGATCTAAAGACAGACGGTGATATAAACAGCGTCAGTCTTAGACTTTTGTATCAGTCCAATTTGGCAGATCCACTGCTTTGTGGCACAACACACAAAGAGGTCGTTGTTCTGCTCGTGACATATGGTGGAACGAGTGAAAGACAGATGAAATAAGCAACATCTATGCTTTTCAGGGTGCTGGAGTGTTAAAGCTGCACAGATGAATAATGTTTGTATCAGCAATTAATTAAATGTATAATCTAAAAGGATAATTATCCTCCATTTATGCAACTCTGTGGAGTTTTGAGTTTAGTATACTTTTATTTGGTTGTTAGTGGATTTTTTTATCCACTTTTTGAAGGGAAATATAATCTTATCTCTTGTTCCAATTTTTTTTTGCAAAGAATAATTGCAGGTAATGTGAGCATGCAACTCATTTTCAGCCAAAGCTAGCTGTTGCTTTTGTTGGTAAGAATGAGAAACATCACACTCCACAACTTTACAACTCACAAGTCTTTTAGCAAACAAGCTGTGATAAACCTGCTGTTCTCTACCAAGTAGCCAACAAGTCATTTAATACAGCTTCAAAGATTGAAAATGTGTTTTATGTATACATACATACACATTGGAATTATATATGTAACTTCACTGCATGCACAGTATGAATTCCTCATTTAGTAACATCTGTCAAATCTTTTTATTTATTTATTATTAGTTGTTCTGAGTCCAACTGTTCAAGCATAGCTGAGAAATGTAACATAAACACACTTAGCTTACCTCCTGCTTCACTTTTATAATATCGTTCTTAATATTTAATGTCTTTTGGCTGTGTATGTTCCGCGTGTGTAAAGGAACTTCTAGATACTACTACTACTAGGTCGTCCTCAGACGGGCCCTCCATCGGTGCTTCCAGTCATCCCGATCCTCCATGCATCTGGTTAGCTCGCCAGTATTTTCTGCTCCCGCATCTTTACTGAGTACATCCACGTATGTTATTGCGGGACGCCCTCGTGCTCGGTGCCCGTGTGTTGGCTCCCACAGCACAAGTTTGCTGGCTGGCAGCTCTTGGTGTCTCTGGCAGTGACCTGCCAGCCTCATTCTCCTGACCTCTGTTTTCTCGCCCACCCTTAGCGCCCCCCCATACAAGTGCGTGTTGGTGACATGCTCATCCTTGTTGATGCCAAGTACCACACGCAGCATTCTCGTGTAGCACCCATCTAGGGATTTCTGCAGGGTGGGCATCAGGGTCCAGCATTCACTGCCATACAGGAGAACAGACTCCACTGTTGCATGGAAGAAGCTGAGTTTCATTTGTCGGGGGAGGTTGGAGTTCCACACACAGGTCATGCCGTTCAGGGCCCTCCATGCATGCGCCTTCCTCACTTTAAGGTCTTGCTCAGACGAGTTGACCCACGAGCCCAGATATTTGAAATCATTGACTTCCTTTAGAGCAGTGCCTCCTGTTGTTTTTAGAGGTGGATGGTCCGGGGGTATGTTATATGTTATGAACTCAGTCTTCTTGGCATTTAGCTGAAGACCAACCTTGGCGCACTCTATCTTCACTCTGCCCAGGAGTTCCTGTGCTTGCTCTACGCAGTCAGAGAGCAGACTGATGTCATCCGCATAGTCCAGGTCCGTTAGGACTAGAGCGAGGTGTCGTCTCGACCTCCTAGGTGTTATTGTGAGGCCGAGTTCTAGCTCCCGTCCACTATTGGCCTTCCTGAGCACATAGTCTAGGACAGGGGTCGGGAACCTTTTTGGCTGGGAGAGCCATAAAAGCCAAATATTTTTTTTATGTATTCCCTTGGGAGCCATATAAATTTGAATGCAACTTTACGTGTGCATTTTTTAAGAATAACACGTCTCCGAGTACTAATAGCGGTATCAATGTTGCATTGAACAGGAGCTCTTTTATTAAATAAACTAAACGCTTACGTTATTTATCTCATTTATGTGCACGTTTCAGTGTTTACTGCACGGGGGTCAAACTCAAGGCAATTATATCCGACCAGCGAGAAAATGTCTACGGGAAAATACATTTGAGGAATAATCTAAATATGTGAATGAAATGAAAGTTTTTGGAAAGCAAAGGGAAACACACCACAGATCTCTGGGACGATGTGAGCTGGCCTGTTTGTGCGACATAACGAAGCATCTCACTGTTAAACCTGCAGCTTCAGGGCCGTGTGATCACAGACATGTATGATGCCGAGCTGCCTGTGGGAGACTCGGATGCAGAAGGAAACTTTGGTCACTACGTGTTTCCAAACACTGACAAACATCTCCACCGCTGTGTTCCCGACAGCATTCTGCTGATCAACTGAGCGCATTTGCCGACTTTGCAGCTCAGATATTTTAATTGAACTGCTCAGCAATCTGTCTGCAGTTGACTTAAATATGTTCCATATGTTTTTTCACTTTATGTGTACCCTGTTCAATAAATGTGGACCGTGTTTGGCCCTCGACGTAGTCCCAGTTTTTAATGTTGGCCCTCTGTGAATGAGTTTGACCCCCCCGGTCTACTGCTTGTTTTGCGCAGTCTCGCGACGGGCGGGGCTCCGCCCCCTACACACACACACGCACACGCACACACACACACACACAGCGGAGGAAAGGAGAGGGGAGAACTAAAAACAAATCTGCTGCTAAATATTTTACTTTAAAATGACACAGTATAATTGTTTATTACTTGTTAAGTTAAAAAATGTCAGCTCAAAATTGTCTGCGAGCCATATCGCGTTATCGAAAGAGCCATATATGGCTCGCGAGCCATAGGTTCCCGACCCCTGGTCTAGGACTATGATGAAGAGGAAGGGGGCAAGGGTGTCCCCTTACAACACCCCAGGCAGGATGTCAAACTCTTCACTGTTGTCATCTGGGGTTACCACCTTTCCTCTTGTAGCATTTTAGTTTTGTTAACGCAAATGAAAAGTGCGCTTATAAATAAAATGTATTATTATTATTATTATTATTATTGTACCTTTATACATGGTCCCTATGGCCCGGAGTAAATTGGAAGGGACACCATAGGCCTTGAGTATCTTCATCATCGCGCCTCTGTGTATTGAGTCAAATGCCTTTTTGAAATCGATGAAGCACAGTACCGCTGTCAGGTTGTTCTTCTTAACCTCCTCGATGATTCTCCTCAAGGCCAAGATCTGGGTCACAGTGGTCCTCTTCTCTCAGAAACCGTTTTGGTTCTCCCTCAGGTGGGGGTCGATGGCGCTCCGTATCCGGTTCAGTATCATGCGGTTGTACATTTTTGCAATGACACAAGTCAGACTTATGCCACGGTAGTTGTCTGGCTTCGAGAGATCTCCGGACTTAGACACTGGGATGATGTTCGAGAGAGACCACATATCAGGCTGGCTGTTTGTCATAAGGGCGCGGTTGCAGAACTCAAGGATGATGTCATCAAGATCACAGTTCTTACAGACCTCTGGAGGGATGCCGTCCGGCCCAGCACTTTTTCCCTGCTTCAGTGTGGATTTCACAAACTCCCTGACTGTAAAGGGACCATCGTCAATAGCGAGATTCGTGAGGACGACAGGTATCACTTCCTCAGGTCCATCCACTGTCAGGTGTGTTCCCAGGAGATTTCGGAAGTGAGCGAACCAGGAGGTCACCCTCTCTTCTGGGCTGTCACCCGCCACCTGTCCCTCCTTCGACCTTTTCCTCCCACTCATCTCATTGACGACCCTTCATGCCTCCCCGTACTGCTGTTCACCATGCGCTGCCTCCACTCTCTGCACCTTCTCCATCAGCTCCTCCCACCTGATCTTATCGTAGGTATCGAAAAAGAAGCTGTTTGGCCATATTCAATACCATGCGATTCACTGCAGTCGGCTCGTGCCCAAAGCCTCGGCGTGCTTCCTCCCTCACGTGCCACCATGACTTCCGGATGCCTGGACCTCTGGGATACTCCATTCCTCTCCATCACTGGAACACACATACTGGTCACCTCCATGTTCACAGCAACAAACCGCCTGTACTTGGTATTAGGCTCATCCTCCTCGCCCAGCAGCTGGAAGCGATTCCTCACCTCCACTGCATACCTGGTTTGAAGGCCAGGGCTGGCCGAGAATGCCTTCCAGTCATACCGGGTCTTCAGGCTTGGTTTGGGGACCCTGAGGCTCAGTCTCACCCTCATGGACCGCTGTTGCAAGGTCCTCATAGAACTTCTCCACCTCCTCAGCTTGTGCCACATTGGTGGGTGAGTACACGACTATGACAGTTGTGACTGGGTTACCATCAAAGTCAGCACTAAGGATCCTGTTGGTGTGATAGTGTACCCTAAGGAGAGCCCGAGAACTCAGCAGTAACCCCACACCGCCAGTGGCAGCTTGTGCCTCATTTCGCCACGCTGATGAGGTGAAGGACCAGCATTTCTCCACTCTGTGATACACGATCTGATCCTCAGAATGCACTCTTCTATGCTCTTGGATTCCCAGGATCTCCACTCTCCTTTCCTCGGCACAGTGTGCCAGCTCTTCCAGCCTCCCTTCTTCTCTAACTGTGTTTGCGTTGAAGGATCCCATGGTGAATGGTCTCCGGCAACGCAGGAGTGCTTTGGACCGTGTGCTGTGGTCGGATAGAACCCTGACATCCGGGTTTGCGGTCCTATCGTCATACTGTCCTCCGGGGAGAGGACCAGCCCCA
The DNA here is from genome assembly GCF_900634415.1 of Cottoperca gobio. Taxonomy (NCBI): domain Eukaryota; kingdom Metazoa; phylum Chordata; class Actinopteri; order Perciformes; family Bovichtidae; genus Cottoperca; species Cottoperca gobio. The sequence goes on from NC_041373.1 coordinate 3,048,373, forward strand.
CCATCCGCTGCTTGGTTCCTGCGGACTCCCGCCGCTGGAAGTATAGGATTTGGAATTACTTTGTTCTCCATAATTTAGGCCTTACAATGCGCAAATATAAGAACTGTGGGGCACATTCCTACTCTGGCCGTTTTGGCCCTTATCCGCCCTTCACTCCGATGCCTCCAGATGGTATACGGCTCGGAGCCGGGTGCGAACAGCACCCTTGGTTTTTGTTCGTAGTGTCCTTCTCCTAGATGGGTTGCCTTACATGGCTATGAGGCTATGAGCCCCATCCGTCCACAATAGGATGCAGTTTAACATCTTACCCAGGACATAATGGCAGGAGGAAAATGTCACTTTAATTTTGCATCTCAAACTAATTTGTGCAAAGCTGCTTCCCTGTTGCTAAATCCCTGAAATGTTCACACTAATGTTTCTTGGTGGAATGAGTTCTCACTGCAGGACTCTGCAGTTTGGGAGACACGGTGACATTTAAAGTTATTTCATAGGCATAATGTGAAGAAAATGAAAATTACAACAAAAAAAGACAGAGGTTTTTACGATGTAGGAGGTCATTAGTATTGATCAAGCTTTCAACTGTGATTTTGATATATGGTGTACACAAAATCCACATGAAAGTTATCCAGTCAAGCAGCATCAAATCAGTGTTGCTAATTACTAAACTAATCAATACACATCTAGTTCAAAAATGCTTAGTGGCATTTTGCTTGTGCCATTTAGTCATTCCCCTGCAGTTAACAGTCACTATGACAAGATAAATGGAGCCATTTAGAAAAATGAGTGCCACAAGTGTGTAGGTCAAAAGCTCATAGTATAAATTTAGAGTTAGAGAATTAAGTCAGTTGAAGGGTGAAATTTGTACACAGCACGACGCCGTGGAATTTCGGGGACACCGCAGTAATTGGACTAGATGCTTTAGTTCATTAAAAAGAAATCTGAGCACAGGGGGAAGGAGAGCAATTTGCCACAGTATGTAAATGTTGGGCCTGATGACCAGCTGATACCGTGGTCATACTCTGGGAGAAAAGGCTTGCGCCATACGAACCTGTATACATAACAACATTTTAGTAAATGTGCTTATTTGGAGACAGATGAGAAGATCTCTGTGCGTTATCGAGCTGCTGTTAGCCTAGCTTAGCATTAAGATTTAAAATGAGGAAACATTTAGAATTGCTTTGGCTAAGTTAGAAAATACAGCCACCAGCACTTCTAAAGCTCACAAACGTGTTTGTTTAATCCCTGTTTGAGAGGGAGTTACATATGTAAAGAAGTATTTCTTGCAGTGACCTTGAGCAGCTTCTTGTTACCACAGACACATTCCCACTTCTCCAAACCTGTTCATTGCCATGCGCTACCTGTTCACCTGTCAGACTTCTCCATCTGCATGTGTACTTTCTAATCCTCATGCTTCCCTCGTCAGCCCTGCAAATATTTAATCAGCCCTTTTGCTTTCACTCCTTGCCGTTTCGTCAGAGTTGCTGTAGGATTTGTGCCCTTGCCCTCCAGCCTCTGTATTATGTTACCTTGGACCTGGAACGTTGAACTGGTTACCTGCCAGTTTAGAACCTCTGCCTGATACTTGGATTTTGGATTTCCTCCCCTTTGGATTTGATTACCAGTTTTGACCCTTGTTTGCATCATGATTCCTGTACCTACCTGCTGCCTGTAGGCTTATATATACATTATACAGTATACATTTTATATATTGTACACTATGACAATAAAGTGTCTTATCGTATTTAACGTGTATCCCTGAACTGAATCAGTCTGCCTCGCTGTCTGCATGGGGGTCCTTTCCCTGCTGCCACGCTCGCACCAGCCGTGACAATATAAACCTATGTTGTTGCATCTGGTAAATACAGCAACTGTATCTGGTATCTGGAAGAATTGGATATGAGCCTGATTATTATTAAATATTAATGATGATTAATATCAATAAAACTATTAATATTAATTAAATCATTAGTAGGGGTTGTAAATAAGGTGACATTACAATGATGTAGGTGCAGTAGTTTAAAAGGCATTAAAATGGCTATCAAAAAGAATTAGTGATTGTTAAAAACTAATTATTTATTATATTAATTAGCATGATTCAATTCACAATAAATCCCCTCAACGATGGCACCGCCTTTGTATCAAACTATTAATATTAATAAAATCAATTAGGGGTTGATAATAACGTGGCCCTTTAATGATAGGTTAAAATGCATTAAAATGGCTATCAGATGGAATTAGTCATTATTTAAAATAATTATTCATTATATTAATTAGTATGATTTAATTTATATTAAATCACCTCAGTGGGGGCACCACCTTTGTAATGTTAATGTCGTCATTTACAACAGTGTAGCAGTTCTATGCTTACTTATGCTAAACACTATGCCTGGTGCAAGTTCAGTCCATGAATGGATTGAGGCTACTTAGCTTGTTAGCTTAGCTGGAGAGAAGCCGAGCTCTTTGTTGTTGTCTTGTGTTGTTAACAGCTGTTCAGCTGTTGTAAGGCGGTGAGTCTGGTCGCTCCACTTGTTCTCTTGCAGAGTACAGTTAGCTCGTTGCTATCTGGTCGTTGCTTCTGTTGTGTTGAAGTCTAGCCGCACCATGTAAAACTTGTCTAGTGTTGTGTAACGTGAAGTGCTTGTAGCAGATTTAATAATTAATACCAAAATATGTATCGATAACTAATAACTAAAAAGGATGTATCATAAACACATGAAGTGGTACAAAAGGTGAAGAAGAGTGATGGGACTCAACTTCTACTATACGAAACATTTAGTTTCTCAAGGCTACAAAGACATCAGTCCTGATGTCAGTTCAGCCCCATCAGCAGAGTTACCCTATTAAATATAGTGCAGCACCTGAGCTCCTCCACTAATTGTCTTGACAGTTTGCCCACTAACTTTGTAAAGGTAGTTTTTAACTGCATAGAAACAAATGTTCTTATCATAGTACATGTATCACTTCATCCTTCAACCCATTTCAAACTTACCCTTTTTAGGCAAAATTATAGAGTAGACAGTTTTTTAATCAACCTAATTTCCTAATGTTAAATGATAAATATCAATCAGGGTTTTGTGCCAACCACAGCGTAGAGATGGCTCTTATGAGATCAATTGTAGTGCTTTTAGATATAAGTACAGCCTTTGATGCCATCGACCACAGTGTACTTTTATATAGACTGGACTTTTCTGTAACAATGTAAAAATGTCTGTAATCATACTCGGAGAGCAGGGATTGTTTTGTTGCTGTTGGAAACCACAATTCATAATGTGTCCCTCAGTGGGTCAGATCTAAGCCCACTTCTATTTAACCTGTGTGTGCTCCCACTTGGCCACATCATCCACAACAACAGCCCTGCTTATCATAGTGAAGCCGACTAATTACTACAGTCCCATTGAGTCATTATGAAAATACATTGTGGGAATATATAACTGGATGTCTGAAAATGTCCTACAATTAAAACAAACAAAAAACGTGTTGTATTTGCTTAACCACGCCTACATTCAAAAGATCCAATGGAATTAAAAAAGAAAATTTACATGCAGCTGAACCCTTTTTTTTTTGTAACTCATATTGGGAGGTGTTGGAAGGCAATGACGAATGACCTATTGTTCCGTTTAGTTTGGAGGAAATAAGAAGAATTTTTCAAGACACACTCTCGTGCTGTGGTGTTGCTTTCATGAAGAGATCCGCTTCACACACTTCAGTGACACAGTAAATCCCAGAGCTGCTGTGGTAGTTACATTATAAAATACATAAAGGGATAGTTTGTCTGATAAGCAGTGGAAGCTGTGGTATTCAGATAAGCTTTCTGTACCTGATGTTATATAGGGTGGAGCTTCATGTCATAAACTATCCAAGTCAAGGACAAATGATGGGACACAATTGGGAGATTAACACAGAGGGTGTGTGCTTCCCTAAATTATGATAACCTTGTCATCACTTGTCAGGCCTGTAAACTTCATCACCGTTGATATTTCATCCTGGCGCTGGGGAAGCCGGCAGTTAATAAAGATTTAGACCTTCAGTGATTCCTTATCTGCTCCAGTGCATCACACAGCAAACTATTCCCCTGCTGTTCACTTGATTTGCTTTTTGTCTGATAGCCCCCATGATATATAATAACTATAGTGTCTGATAGTCATTGATCATACACTTATCACAACACAATCAGCAGCTGCATAGCATGTCCTGAAGTAGTGCTAAACTGATATCATGGGAGTACTATAAAGAATAATAAAAATCAGTGTTGAGTAGCCTACTTTACTACAGAGACTCATTCCTTATAGGATTATTATAGATTATTATTATTATTATTATTATTAATATTATAAGGTTAATTTGTTTAGGAAGTCTTACTATTTTCAAATTAATTGCAAATAACAAAGGAATCAGGTTGATAATATATAATCCTAATATTGAGCCACTGATTACCAAAACACAAACCACGTATCAGTACTCGCCTCTGTCTGACATGCTAGCAATATAGTGGTGTTGAGAAGGTAGCCATGGCAACAGGGTATCTGTGACACAGAAGTGCACACACACACACACACACATACACACGTGCAACACGCCCACTCAAAGACACATAAAGAACATGCTGTAGCTAGGGGAAGAAACGAGGAAATTACGTACACTGTTATACCACTCTGGATTGTCCATCTCAGATCCTTTTGCATGTTGCTGATGGATGGTATCATTTACGTTGCTCAAAAACCAGTTAGATTGTAAGAAAATCAGTAACACTCTTATAAATTCATAATTCAGCCTGTTTATTGAAATCTTACAGCTCGACAGCAACTGATTTAAAACAAGATCTGTGAAGTTAAACTGAAACTTTTCAAAAGAGAGTATAGCTATGTACTCGTCTACGCGGTAGACGATGGATGGATGGATTATAGCTATGTACATTGATATAAGATGCCATATTTTTTTCTATTTAACAATCGCACATAGAACATAGAAATGCATTATTATTAGGGCTGTCAAGCAATTCAAAAAAATTAATCTAATTACATGCTTTGTGATTAATTAATCGCATATATCAATATTTGCTGTGAGAAGCATTTCAAAATATTCAAATGGATTTTTGTAAGAGGAGTGCATCAATGAGTAGCATTATAAACTTAAAGGTAAACACGTCTTTTATTTAAATACTGTTTCTCCAATATCTTGTATGCTATGATTATCTTAGACAACACAGACCAACAGTTTGACATAAAGTGCATTTTCAAATCAACATATTTCATTGCACAATAAACAATAGGTTTAAAAGTTGTGTCTTTGACGCCATGTGTAAAGCCTCCGTTCACCCCCTGTCCTCTACCACCTGCAGTCCATTGCAATACATTTCATGGAGTTGTTAACGTGTCTCAGGTAGACCGACTCATTCTGCGTCTGAACGCCTGATCGAGATGTATGAGAGACGGGTCGCTCACTTTAGCATCAGCGGCGGTGCTAGCTAGCTCCGAGCTAGAACGGAGCATCAACAGTTACATCCGGGAGTTTATTAATGTAAACTTTCCATTCACTGGGCCAAGTAACGTTTTCTCATCCGCTTCATCATGTTGACGAGGCTGCTGTGGCCGCGCCGGTGACGTAAAGAGTCAAGGGGCATCTGCGTAAAAGAATTTGTTGTGTTATTTTTTCTGTGATTAATTAATCGAAATTAAATTTGACAGCCCTAATTATTATATACATATATATTTATATTATATATATTAGCATCTAAAGACGTATGTCCCTTTCAACATCTGGGAGGACCATTGCGCTGTTAACTTTGTATTCCACTCAGAAAGTGGGGGCTAGTTGGCTGAACACTGTTTCCCACTAGATGTTACTTTTACTTCATGTTATTCCAACCTCTACAGGCGTCTGTCTTACAGTCTGTTACTTGGGTTCTGTGGGATACTTGAAAAACTTCCTGTAAAACACCTCTTTGTTACCCTGCGTGATTGACTCATCACATGGACGTCATAATGGACTAATATATAAGATAATGATAAGATAAAAAGTGAAGTGAATCCTCTTTCCCACCACAAATACTTGTATACTACACATATGTGTAGGTTTGTTTCAACACAGGGGGGGACACACAGTGGGGATTATGGGGGTCCTAGCAAAGGGGCTGAGCAGTGAAGCCTTAGACAACAACTGTAGTTCCTCGATTGGCCACTTGAGGCTCGCTCATTGCCTAATCTCTACTGGGGGACAGATTTCTACTGTCGCACGGTAAATACCGCCATATCGTATAATCACATGCATCCCCTTTCACAATGTTTTCACATATTGTTTTCATTTTACATATTATTAATAAATAAATATTGATTACAGCTGCTTTAAAATTACAGATGCGACTATCAACTGCTCACAACATCAACTGGGCTGATTAACTGTTTGTGGCAGGTGGAATTGAAGTAATATTACCAACAAAGATGCTGCACCAATGAAACTTTACTGACAACCAGTCAATATCAAAAAGCCACAGCCCTAAACTAAACTAAATATGTTTTTCTCAAATTCCAAATGTGAGCACAAACACAATGTTGGAGGTAGCCTCTCAACACCAGACTGCCAACCCTTTTCTATCAGGGTCATTTCCAAAGTGGCACTGAAGCCTGAACTTATCTGGCAGCCCACATCAGCTTTCTAGTTACACATAACAGTCAGCCAATCCGGACAGAATAAAATGATTTAGCACTTTTTTACCCACACACTTGAGACTGTGCTCCGTCTCAGTGGCACAATGCATTATTTACAGGCAAAATAATTATTGTCCCCTTGTTGTAGATTTTTCAGATTTCATGCCTCTTATATTTTTTTAAATAAAAGAGCAAAAATTAGCAAATCAAATCCAAAGGGACAACAGCAACATTACACAACTTAATGGCAACAAAGTCTGTATTTGGTAATCACCTCATTATCCTGTTATCAGTCAACATAAAGAGTTCAGTGAAATATATGAAGTGTCTGAATTCCCTAACTGATTTGTAACAAAATAGTTTTTCTCCTTATTTAGCAGCGTTGATCGGCTGATGGCTGAACGGAGCAGCCAGTTGGAGTGATGGATCTTCTACTCCATCATGGGTAATGGGGTAGACAGGAAGAAGTAAATAGGGGCTGAAGTAGAGGAAGTGCTGATAGAGAGCAACACCAGGGGCCAAGGTTGCATTCAATACCATTTATTCAAGTTAATATGAAGCAGAAATGTTGTGCGAAGGTGCTGGACAGGAGTCATTGACTCCTTTGGCTCTCAACAGAGACGTGGAACAGAGACGTAATAATTCAGTCACCATAAAGACATGATGTGAAGTCAGACGCTATGATCCTTAAAGTTCCTTAATCAATATTGTTTTATTAACAATGGATCAAATAACGTATCAAATGTGTATTGTGAAAGGTGCTGCTAATAGTGATGAAAGTAACACTCAACTCTACAGCCCCCCTCAGATCTTCAGGTCCTTTTAGCCTCTTTTAGCTCATTGTTTTCTGGCCTGCTAATTCTGCTCATTTTTAACAAGAGCAGCAAGCTGATAAACTCACTGCTCATCAGCAAACAGCAGACAGACACAGTTAAAGACTAGCTGGTGGAGCATTTAGATATTATTATATAGGTATAGTGGAGCATTTAGATATCATTATATAGGTATAGTAGAGCATTTAGATATCATTATATAGGTATAGTGGAGCATTTAGATATCATTATATAGGTATAGTGGAGCATTTAGATATCATTATATAGGTATAGTAGAGCATTTAGATATCATTATATAGGTATAGTGGAGCATTTAGATATCATTATATAAGTATAGTGGAGCATTTAGATATCATTATATAGGTATAGTGGAGCATTTAGATATCATTATATAAGTATAGTGGAGCATTTAGATATCATTATATAGGTATAGTGGAGCATTTAGATATCATTATATAGGTATAGTGGAGCACTTAGATATCATTATATAGGTATAGTGGAGCATTTAGATATCATTATATAGGTATAGTGGAGCATTTAGATATCATTATATAGGTATAGTGGAGCATTTAGATATCATTATATAGGTATAGTGGAGCATTTAGATATCATTATATAGGTATAGTGGAGCATTTAGATATCATTATATAGGTATAGTGGAGCATTTAGATATCATTATATAGGTATAGTGGAGCATTTAGATATTATTATATAGGTATAGTGGAGCATTTAGATATTATTATATAGGTATAGTGGAGCATTTAGATATCATTATATAGGTATAGTGGAGCATTTAGATATCATTATATAGGTATAGTGGAGCATTTAGATATCATTATATAAGTATAGTGGAGCATTTAGATATCATTATATAGGTATAGTGGAGCATTTAGATATCATTATATAGGTATAGTGGAGCATTTAGATATCATTATATAGGTATAGTGGAGCATTTAGATATCATTATATAGGTATAGTGGAGCATTTAGATATCATTATATAAGTATAGTGGAGCATTTAGATATCATTATATAGGTATAGTGGAGCATTTAGATATCATTATATAGGTATAGTGGAGCATTTAGATATCATTATATAGGTATAGTGGAGCATTTAGATATCATTATATAGGTATAGTGGAGCATTTAGATATCATTATATAGGTATAGTGGAGCATTTAGATATCATTATATAGGTATAGTGGAGCATTTAGATATCATTATATAGGTATAGTGGAGCATTTAGATATCATTATATAGGTATAGTGGAGCGTTTAGATATTATTATATAGGTATAGTGGAGCGTTTAGATATTATTATATAGGTATAGTGGAGCGTTTAGATATTATTATATAGGTATAGTGGAGCATTTAGATATTATTATATAGGTATAGTGGAGCATTTAGATATCATTATATAGGTATAGTGGATCATTTAGATATCATTATATAGGTATAGTGGAGCATTTAGATAGTATTATATAGGTATAGTGGAGCATTTAGATATTATTATATAGGTATAGTGGAGCATTTAGATATTATTATATAGGTATAGTGGAGCATTTAGATATCATTATATAGGTATAGTGGAGCATTTAGATATTATTATATAGGTATAGTGGAGCATTTAGATATTATTATATAGGTATAGTGAAGCATTTAGATAGTATTATATAGGTATAGTGGAGCATTTAGATAGTATTATATAGGTATAGTGGAGCATTTAGATATTATTATATAGGTATAGTGGAGCATTTAGATATTATTATATAGGTATAGTGGAGCATTTAAATATTATTATATAGGTATAGTGGAGCATTTAAATATTATTATATAGGTATAGTGGAGCATTTAGATATTATTATATAGATATAGTGGAGCATTTAGATATTATTATATAGGTATAGTGGAGCATTTAGATATTATTATATAGATATAGTGGAGCATTTAGATATTATTATATAGGTATAGTGGAGCATTTAGATATCATTATATAGGTATAGTGGAGCATTTAGATATTATTATATAGGTATAGTGGAGCATTTAGATATTATTATATAGGTATAGTGAAGCATTTAGATAGTATTATATAGGTATAGTGAAGCATTTAGATAGTATTATATAGGTATAGTGGAGCATTTAGATATTATTATATAGGTATAGTGGAGCATTTAGATATTATTATATAGGTATAGTGGAGCATTTAGATATTATTATATAGGTATAGTGGAGCATTTAAATATTATTATATAGGTATAGTGGAGCATTTAGATATTATTATATAGGTATAGTGGAGCATTTAGATATTATTATATAGGTATAGTGGAGCATTTAAATATTATTATATAGGTATAGTGGAGCATTTAGATATTTTTTCGAGAGCTGAGGGAGACCAAAACAGAGCCTAAAAGTTGAATGTTTGGACTTTTATTCGTCAGGTGGACACAAACACGAGACTAAAGGAATGCTAATGTAGATCCATGTCTGCTGGATGTGTATATAGGCAATTGTATGCTAACACGTACCCCATAACAACTTTATATGGTAATAATATGTCAATGTTGTGTTTTCAGCTTGTTCTGCAAGCGAGCTGTGAGCTCAGGGACAAGCTTCACAGTCTGTGTCAAGCTTTTTAAGATTTGTAGCCGAGTATTATTACGACTATCTATGCACCCTGTGCTGTTGTCTCTTTTCCCTCACCATTAGCTCTGCCCAGGTGTGCTGCATTGCTCAACGAGGTGCAGCTGGTCTGGGAGGGAAGTGCTTCAAAGCCCCTGTGGCAGCAGCAGAGAAGAGAGGCCTCTGTGTGGGGACTGCTGGTATGGCTGCCTCTCAGCCTAGGATACTGTCTTGTTCGTATGTCTTTATGTGAATAAATCCCAAGGATTCGATTGTTTTAAAGGTGTCTTCTGTGGTTGATTCTGGTCTGTGGTGGAGTGTTGTTCACCCCATAGCTGTCTAAGTCAACAGTGCAACTAACCACAACCTCTAAAATGACTACAGAGTTTAACTAACACAACACAAACTGAACCTGCAGGACTGTTGTATTAGACTACATTAGTTTAAGCTAAGTGTATCTAATAAACTGGCAACTGGGTGTGTATAAAAATGTCCCATTCTGTACATACATTAGTCAACTTCTTTAAAAACCTAATTTAAGCTATTTCAGGAAGCTGAAATACCATTATCTGATTTCATTTATAATAGGGTTAGGGTTAGTATGTTAGTTATGTTGGTACTGGCTTATAAAATCCAGTATCTGGCCTTTCTGCAAATGCTGCTGTGTGTCACTGGATGTGTACATTGCTAAATGTTTGCCAACGTAATTAGCAATGTACACATCCACATATTATAAGGTCATAATAAGTGGATGCTTTGAGCTTGTTCTGACATTCCTCTGCCTCACAGTCGGCAAAGAAAAAATCAATTAATGCAGCTTTAAAGCTAATCTAAAGGATAATGTTTTTAGAGCTGTGGTGCGTATGAGTAATAAAAATAGGCTTCTTTTTACATATTTCTGTCAGCGCCGTCAAACGGTATATCATGCTCCACCACAGGGCAACATTCCACCATGTGTTTGTGCCATCTTGTGTTTGTCCCTCTGTATGTCTCAGTGCCTCTGTTGGTGTCTGTGTGTTTTTTCTTCTCCATGCTTTATCTTTCTGTTCTCAGTTTACAGAGGCTCGCTGCGGAGGGAGGCAGACCTGCAGAAAAGGGGTGATGATGAATGACACACACACTCTCTGTCCACCTTTCTTTCTTCACCCTGTCTTTTCATCCCTCCAGATCTCCCTGTGAGGAAGAAGAAGTTTGCCTTGTTTGTTTGTTTGTTCGTCGCATGCGGCGGACGAGGCTGTGTAGCTCCATAAAGAGAAGACACCGTCCAGCAGCGGTACAGCCAGACATGTTGCTGCTGGCAGCCGGATAGAAAGAAGGCCTTACACATCACTTCAAGGGCCTGTCACTCTCTGCATGCATCGCAAGGACTGTGGGGAGCACGCCACTTCATGTCCAAGGAGTTGTGGTGTCTCGTTTGAATAGAACCCTCTGAATGACACTCAGTCTGCTGAAGGCAAGCCAGGAATTGACACATTACAACCAGTGAGGCAGTCATAAAATGATGGGGGAGTCCATCTTTCTCAGCTGGGGCGTGTGCATGTAAAATGCATGGAACTTTCTACTTATTTCCATTTATTTGTGTGTGTCTGGCTCTGTGCGATTAGGAAACTGTGCTTTCAGTGTCTCAGTGAACTCCCTGGGAGTGTTTTGAACTCCTGTATCAAAGGCTATTCTCAATTTGTTTCTGTGGATCAAGCAACCGGGACGGCAGCTGAGTGGAATGTTAATAAAAAAAAGAACGCCCCGCAGGAGCGCCCTCACTGCTGTCATTACCAGTGTGGAGTGAATACTGAGTGTAGGTGCTGAGGCTGCAGACGGGCGGGGTGTGTCCAGTTTGATTCTCCCTCTGTGGGCCCTACACCCCTGACAGATGTTCTGTTTGTGTATTTCTGATGAGCTAAATAGTTCTGTTTATCCATTGGATTGTGATTTCTAAAGCTGCGTATGTGACAGCAGGCTGAGGAAGAATGAGGAGACGACCACTATGATTTGTGAGACATGCGATCAATGAAGTGTAGTGTGTAGCTTCAGTCTCTGAGGCAGGACGTGTGGTTGCCAACAGGTCTGCTGTTCCAAGGGCAAATTTAACATCCCTCCCTGCTGTTATGATTATGACTTAAGGAGTGTAAACTGATCTCTGATAAGTGCCTGAGGGCAACTTCCATCATGTTTTTACAAAATACCTGGTTCTAGTGTGTTAAAGCTTGGCTGTGAAAAAAAATTAAGACAAGTCGGGAGTTCCACAAACTGCAGTCCATCGACTGGCCACTTGAGGCTGGCTTCAAAAGTGGGTAAATCCCCTTAGACCCCCATGTTAAAATGACCAACTTTACAACGGAAATAAACATGTTTACAGCTTTGTACAAAAACGGTTTTGGTCTCTATAGCTAATTATAGATAATAATTATAAAACTCACCCGTTACAATTGGCATGGCTGCTTTGAGTGACAGGTGTGTACCGTCACCGGTCGCTAGCTGCTAGTTGTCTGCTCTGCTGTGTCACCCGCCTCTGTAATTTCTAAGAAAATTGTTAAGTGGCGCATGTAGCCAAAATGACTTGACTTTCGAGTATAAGGTTAGTCGTGGATACGCAATCTTCCACATCCATAGGCCCATAGAACATGTGCACTTGCACTTTTCTTAAACCCCGCCTCCAAACCGCTCCATCTTGGCCGGTCTCAGGTTATTCACTTGAACGGAGGAAAGAAAATATGGATTCTGGATTCACCTAATAGCGCATTTTACAACTTTTAGAACCTAATGGTTAATGAGGGTTATTCAAGTGTTTATACTGGGAAGTTGATTTACCTAAAAAAAATGATGTGCTGATTTACAGACGTCTCTTTCCCAATGTGAGTCAATGAGAAAAAGTAAAAAGAGACAAAGCTTTTGGCCCCCATGGCATCACGCGACTGACACGGAAGTTGTAATTCCATGGTTTGGTCAATATGAAAATTGGCTTCAAATCCTGGCACTCTTCCTGGGGGCTTACAGCTCCACCACCGCTCCACCTCTTTGCCTCTTTTTGTATTAACAGGGAGTTAGACGGTGGCTTCACTGCCAAGAGGGCGACAGTCAGAGCCGCCCAGTTTGAGCTTCACAATGGATCTTCAGAAAAGTATTGCTGACGTCAGATAAGATAATATATCCATATTTTATACAGTCTATTGTGAAGCTGATCACTGCTTCACACTTAAAAAACATTTTGTTTGAGAAATTACCGTTACCGTTAGCGTTAGCGTTAGCGTTAGCATGCTATGTCTTACCACTCTTGTGTAGCTTCAAAAGCTGCGTTCAGACTGAATTCTTTTACCCCACATTGTTGATGAAAATTTAAATGCTGGAGTGTTTTTGCAGTTTGAATTTATTCGGCTCATACAGTCAATGTATAGCAATGATAGGCTGTACAAATTGTATACGAGCTTGCTAGCAATGAAGGCACCAACCGTTTTTGTGTATTTTGTGTGACAGCATGTGACTTGTACTGACGCTTCATCTCAATTTGCACTAACACTTCTTTTGTGTCTGAACACACCTAAACACTCTTTAAACACAATCTGGTGGAATAATTGTTAGGCCTTGAAAAACGACCAGTCCACCGATGAAAATTTACTAATCAATAGTTTACGTTTAACAATAAGCTCCAAAACTTTGAGCTCCAGAAAAAAAATATTCTCTCAAGTCTTGGGATCCATGGGGAAAAAAAGAAAAACATTCTAACCAACACACATCAATACACTATTGACTTCCTGTCGTTTTCCCATCTGTTTTCTACAAAAAGTTAGCTTTGCCCTGCCTAAAAGCAGTTCCTGTCTGCAGCCTGTTTCTCATCATTCACTGTAAACCCAAAATGAACATTTACAAATATAAAAACTATCAATGTATATATTTTCTATTTATTTAAAATCTACACAAAATAAATATGAGCCACTAACAATCCTCAGTTAATTCCCTATTGCTAAGTAAGAAGGTCTTCTCCTCATTCTCCATCATCTTCACTCTCCAGAATAAGTGTAAGGGCTTCTTCTCTTCTGTATCTGCGCCTTGATGCAGTAAGTAAAGTAAGTAAAATCAACAGGTCCATGCGCTCAGTGTCTGTCTGTCTCCAGACTGCGCTCCTCTCAATAAATGAATTACTTGCTACAATCGATTCCTTCCAATGAACTTCCAATTCATTTGCATCTCAAGTAGACAAATAAAATGTAATACAAAAAGAAGACAACTGTATATTCATGGGTTGCTCACTACGTCCTGGGAACACGCTTTACAATATTATCCAAGTGCGCAGGGGATCATCTAGTCACCAGCAAAAGGCTCTGATTTGTCAACAGACTTCACGCAATGCATCATGGGATGCATAATGCCATCTCTGGAACTCTTCAGCTAACTGCTAACAACAACAAAATCTCTTTTCAACATGGATAAATAATCACAGAAGACATCCATTGTCATATTTATAAGCTTTATGAAGTCTCTTAAAAACACTGTTGTTCCATGATGGATCACAAACTGCCTTAAAATGCTACGACCGCACCGCATCCTACACGATGCAGCTGAAAGTAGGCCCAAAACCCACTGCAGTCTAGAGATATTCTAGAAATATCAAATGTAGTATTTTGATGTTGTATATGACATCATCGACCTCCCAGTGATTGGATTAAAGGGTAGTTCCACAAGGAAGATAAACTGAAATGTTCACCACAGGTAAAATCACATGTGGCCACAGTGATGTCATAGCGGGTATTTTCCATCTCTTGTCAATGGCAAAATACCTGCTGTGATGTCATTGATTGGAGCACTGACTTCCTGTGCAATCCCCTCGATAGTCTAACATTATATCACACTTCATGATCATACATTTCAATGGGGCAGGCAGCCTGTTTCACCTTTATCCACGCCGACGCCCCCTCCTTATACCCCACTGAAACATCGAAACTTGAAGTAGCCTCTTCAGGGCTCTTCACAATGAAAACTGAGCCAAGCCACAAGATATTAGACGTAGGAATAAAACACTAGCTGACACACCCTTCACTTTGAACTCTTATCTCAGCATATAGACAATCCTCCCAAACGTATCTAAGCCATTTATTAAAATCTTCAGCAGTTTTCTCTGTGCATATTTATCTTTCCCCGTCCTTTAGTTTACAGGATACATTTTCTGCCTGCCTGATCATTTATCCAGCCTCCGAAATCTATCTCCCCATCTGATGCTGTTCTAAACCAATGGTTTGTATGTGACACAAGTCTGCCCCCTACTGACTGAATAACACCATGACTGTGGAGCTGACGGCCACTCACACAGCACAACCTCCCACACGTCTAAACATGATTATGAGTGGATGAATTTACACCTAAATCTAAATACTGAGTATGTTGTTATGGTCTAAAACATTCTTTCACAGAGAGAGCTTTATATGGAAAGCTGTCAGGAGACAACAGGAAACAACATACTGTAAGTAGATGACTTACACGGTGTATGGTAACACACAATAAGGCATGTCATGTTTGAATGTGGATATATATAACATATTCTGCTAATTAAACATCATCAGGTGTTTTGCCAGAAACAAAGCAAACTGGGCAAAGCAAGGCTGCACTCACACATGACCGGAGGTTTACAGTAAGACACACTTCTGGCGTGACATTTGGCACCTGGTGCATGAGAGGCAGCAGCGGTACAGCTGGATCATCAGAGGGGGTTTTTGAGTTCTCTCATCAGTAATGGATTAAAAATGTTATTTTGAAGTTGAAGCCTTAATAATGAACATCGTGAGCACAGGTGAACCTCACAGTGAAGCCCATAATAAATTTTCTCATCAATTTCATCACTTAAGGTTATTAAATAGTGAATCATGCTGACTGCACACACATGCAATGACAAGACCTTAAGTTGGGACACTCTTTTAATCACATTTTCTCTCATGCGCTATGTAAAGTGTTTTGCTGGATATTAATTTATCCAAAAATATAGAGGGAGTCCTTATTATTAATGAATTATGAATATTATTGTGCTTTCATTTTCATAGTCTGATCTAACATGAGAAGAATCCCCTCAACACATTAGAATCAGCAGAGTCCCAGTGTTTCATGGTTTATTGAACTGATTTCATTTTATTTGATCATTAGAGATGATACATGTATCTCTCTGTGTATTTAAACTTGTGCTACTGCAGCATTCAGTTCAGACTTGTGTTTAAAGTGTTACGGAAATGTTACCGGGTCTGACGTAGTGAGATTGCATAATGTATATAAATATGTATATTTGATGAGTTAATGACGCCCTGCGCAGAAATCTTGTACATAGTATCAGATTTAGATAAAGCAAACCATCTGCGAGTCTGTAACCATCATGTTCTGTATTTGCATGCTACGTTTGGTAAAAGTATTCCTTCGTATGAGTGTCAGAGCTTTGGTAGAATATGATGGTGCAGCACGTAAGGTTAAAATGGAGACTTTTAAATCCTCTAATGCAGTCTTATCACTAAGTGTGGTGTTGCCGTATATAGATGCCACGTTTACATGGTTTGTGTGTGCATCAAACTGACACGTGATGCTCTAAAAGCATTGCTCTCCATATTTCTCTATTTCTAAGATGATGCCTTCTTCCTTTTGAGTTGAGGTCAAACAGAGAGGGGGGGGGGGGGGGGGGGGCAGATGGAAATAACGTGCAATGGATGACACATTTACACACATCGTCTGCTTTTGCCCTGCGCAACCCCTTTTCTTGTTTTTGCTCCATCCCACTTGAAGCCTCCGCCACCTCAAAGCATGAAGAAAGGCTGCGAGCGCAGGCCTGTCCTAGGGTAGAGCCGAGCCCTGTGCCTTTCACTGTAATTGCCAAGTTCTGCCAAGAGTACTGCACCTCCTACGTGACTAAATGGACAAAAAGCTACTGAATCATGTAACGTAACAATAGCTTTGGGCCAATGATGCCAGAACCAATTATCAACATTGTTGCCATATACAGCTGATGTTACAGTACACCATCCCCTGCAGCAGTGCTTTTTAAAGTCAGGAGTGGAGAGTGAGGGGGGGAAATTGTCAGCTCAAGTGAAATGACAAAAAAAAGCCTTAACATCACTTCTCCCTGGAGCATCTAGTCATGCAGATAGTTTGTGTTTGATTTGCCTACGGTTAAGCTCCCTGGGCAGCGCACTTTAGTCTGAGTCCAGGTTTTTAAAAATAATTGCTGTGGGTGCCCCAAGGCTTTTGAACAAATTGCCGGAAAGAATAAGCCTGGCTGAATCATAATTTTATTGCAGAGTGTATCCTTATTTAATTTAGTTTGTATACTTGATTTATTTTCAATTATTTTACTGAGATTTGATCATATATCAATTGTATTCTGGTCCCGCTTTAAGCTCCATTTATGTTTTTTTGTTATTGTTTTTAATGGCCACTTGGAAGCAGAACTCCACAACAACAATCACACACATTTGACACATTATGATCTTGTAAAGTTGATATTACTAACGGTTTAGACATGGAGCAACATTACCATCAAATTAGAACCTCGTGCCTCTGGTGACCCAATGTAGACCGGTTCTTTATAAGTAACCTGTTCGTGTCATTCACCGCCACAAGCACACCGACTCATGAACGACTCCTTTGGTTCACCTACAGGAAATATCTGGCCCTTAATCTGCAAAATGTTTCACCATGTTCACCTACTTTGTATCTCTGCCAGTTAGTGTGGGGAAGATTGATGTTGTGCCTTATGTTAAGCACCGTGTAACTTGGTTTTAAAACACACTTTGTTATAATAAAATTGCAGCGTTGGGGAAGCTACTTTGAAAGAATAGCTTTGAACTCTACCATGAACTCCAGCAAAGCTACCCTAGGGAGGAATCGAGCTTGGTTCACTAAAGCTACTTAGAAAAAGTAGTTAAAATAATAATAATAATTTAAATTTAAAAAATGACAATGTATATGTTGTATAAAGTTATGACAAGTGCCACTTTATTGAGTTTATTTCAAATGTAATGTCACAAACGGGGTTCAATTACAGTAGAAAAGTAAAGGTCACATTAAAAAAAAAAGAAAATCCAATATTGTTTTTATTTTCAGTATTCACTACACAAACACAGAATAGTTAGTAGTTAACTACATGAATCACTTTGCAAATATGAATGCAGTTGAACTACCAGCAAGCTTCTGCAAAATGTGCACAAGTACTAGTTTAATGACATGAAGCTCACTACTGGGAAATAGCTTTATTGTAATTTGATGAAACCATCCCTTTAATTAATGGGTATTCCAGGAAGTTGGCATGCTTTCTATTTATTTCATGTAGAAATGACTCAATGGAAGAATATCATAGATGTGCTCCTTAGGTGTGCTTTTCACATGATTACCTTGCTTTGTAAAATAATGTACCTTTAAGAGCTCACTGGGAAGATGTGTGTTTGTGAGGGTCTGCAGTGAAAGCTAGTTATTGCTGTGTATTTCTCCGTGTGAGTGAGCCTGAGACCTGCTCTCTGATCCACCTGGCACGTCTCAGGTATGCAGCACCAGTGGTGAGCCATGTTGCTCATCTCTTAAGACCATTTAACAGCTCGTTACCCATCTGTCTCTTTCTCCCTGTTCTCTGTTCCAGGCACTCATCACTTCTTGGTCAGGTTCCATTTTTGCTAATGCGGTGGAAATGAGCCGTGGGCATTGCAAAGCGAATTGGAGTGGATTTGTGGCGTCATTTTGCCGCTGCACAGCATGAAAACACAAGTGGGGACAGGAGCAACGAGACTTCACACACAGACAATGAAGACACGAGACAACCCAATGACACAGAGAGCTCAGAGGTTAGCCGTATGTCATCCAATTGCACATCAGTTAAGACATGCAAGCTGTGGCGTCACACTGCACATACCGCTGAACATCACAGATATTGTCCCACATAGAAGGAAACCAACTCTGGTTTGGTCATTCTCACCCAGGTACTGGATAACTAAACATCACTTCATTGAGAGAAGCTTCAAAACTTGTTTTGGTTTTTTTAAATATTACTTAAAGTGAAAGTTCTATATTTGTTTTAATGGGTCCTATTCTCATAACTAAAAGCTCTGCTTACTTTGAGCCATGCTAAGTGTGCACCTCCACCTCCATCGTAGGGAGTCAGGAAATGCCCTGTGTTGGGGTTAGCAGCATGAGCCTCCTGATAAAACATTTCAAACGCATGCGTCTAAGAAAACAGACATTTAACACCTGGATTAGAAATGTTTGCTAACTGCATAACGATCTATTTGTAGAGCAACAGTTAGTCTAGCTGTGAGGCTGTGGGCCACCAACAATATTAACCTGAGTGAGCGAGCAAGAGAATTAAAGAAAATTCTAATCAACACTGCCGTGGTGATGTGTTTTATCTGCGGATGAAAGGGCCACTTGTTTGTTTATCTAGACAGCTGCCCTGGAAGTAGATCGCAGTTAGCTACAGTAGCTAATTCAGGGGGCTACTTTCTGTATGACTCAAGCATGTTAAATATCTCCTTAGAAGACAATGCTAACAAACCTCTCATTCACTGCTACTCGTGTCACATGACCACATGCTAACTCAACAGTGTAGCACAGCCTCACGTAAACCAGTTGGTGTGAAGCTAGCTAGCTAGCTGTCTTCACTTTTGGCGAGTGTGAGAGAGCGCTGAAGTTAATTTATATATATATAAATAAATGTTTTTAGCATTTACCATCTGACTGACTGCAATTAGAGAAAAAGACCCACCTGGAAAAATATGAGAATTTCCCATAAATCATTATATATCCTTTCTTAGAAACGATTACGTAATGATTGTAATTTTTTTAATGCTATTTTTATAAAACGTTAATATATACATAAGAAAAAAAAAGAAATGTAATAAAACCTAAATTCTAACTACATAGTTTAAAATTCAATGTCGTAAACACAAAGTGCCACAGTCCAAAGACGAGAAAATCTCATTCCAAAGGTCAGACGGTGGAGTCCAGAGTCTGCTGAGGATCACAGGACTTCATCAGGAGGAAGAGGCGTTTGGAGAGCTCCGGGCCGACGCGTCTCGTCGTGGAGGTGACGCCTTCTCCTCTGCGGATCAGAAGCTCCGACAGCAGCGAGATCCTCTCACGGTCGGTCCGGCACAGACTGTATGACTGCAGAAAGACAGGGAATTATTTAATATTGACAAAAAGACAAAAGTTACAACATTCTCATGTTTGCAGATGAGTTTAAACGTGGCAGAAAATGTTTGGACCAAGATATGTTGCCTTGATATTTAACCCTCCATCAAAGAGTCATTCCCCTGTCGGCTGCACGTAACTGACATCATGACCTGAAGCAACACATAGTAGTAAACTGTAGTAAGAGGGAGGCTGCACTTAAACAGAAGCTGCTTCATAAAACACAGTTATGATGCTTTTTACAAGCGGGAAAATCAGTAAATGAAGAACATATAAACACAAAGAAGAAAGCAGGAAATGTAAAAGGGAAGAAAAGCATTAAAAGGACAAACAATGCAGGGATTCAGGACAATGTTTACTTCTCCCCAGGCTGTCTGACTGAGATGCATGAACTTCGGTCTGAACACACATACAGGTCGCAGATCATCAGAAACCAGTCAGGGTTTAAAATAAACAGAGAAACGGCAGCTTATCGCTTATTCACAAGATCCTTATGTAATAACAAGATATGTATATATGTTATAATAACAACTTTAAAGTCATAACTACAAACCAAATGATTACATGTTTTATCATAGACAACATCTATGATAATAAGCAATTATAATATGACTTCTTGTACCACAATGTGAGTGTGTCTGAGTGTCAGCCCTGTGGTGCCCCCCACCACCCGGTACTGATCAAGGGATGAAATTAAAAAGATTAACACAGTCAGTGTTCCAGCCTACACAGACTGCAGTCTTCTCTCTCTCGGCATACACTGGATGTTTCTCTCACCACATTCCCTCCCACTGTAGACGTCGGCGTACACAAGAGATTTGTTGCTCGAGAAGGTTTCATGAAAGTTTTGCGATTTAACCAGATGTGCCGTTATTAAAAGAGAAGCTTCTTGTTCAAATGGAATAATATGGTGTGTAATTATAAAAAAGGTTTTAAGTCTATAAGGTTAGTAAGTTATAATGTGCGCTGTGGTAAAGATGTAGGAGGTGCAGGTACCTTGTTGAGCAGCTGTGGGGAGGGATACGCTGCCAGGATGGCTGAGGCCATGTCTGGACTGACTCTGTTCAACTGTTGGATCTGTCTCCTCCACACCTGCAGCAGTCCCTTCCCAGCTCTATCCACCCGCTGCCCCCCCGCCCACTCACTCTCCAGGTAGAAGGAGAAGCCCGTCTTCTCCCTCTCTCGCCTGAAAGCACACGGATGAAGAGATGAGAAATGATTGTTTGATTGCAGAGAAAAGGAGGAAGGACTGAGATCACTCACTTGAAGGGGGCTTCTGCAACAGCTTTGGTTGTCATGGTGATGTGATCTGAGAAGTCCTTCCAGGTTGACAAGAAGCGGACGGAGACACCAGTGTGAAGCTGGAGATGCACCACTGCCTGATGGGATGTTGGAGGACAGAACAAAGTGAGTCTCTTAAATGACCCTCAATTCATTCTTTAATGTGAATCCAGATGTTCAGTATCTCAGACAGAGACACTTGAAAACCCCTAAACTCTATGTCCAAAAGTCCTCGATTAACAAATGAAGTAGATTTTTAACATTAATCCACTAATTATCAATTTAAGCTGTTGGGATTTTCAGGTAAATGAACGGTACTTTTTTAAAATTAGGATTCTTAATTAGATATTTAACAGGTTTTCTGTATGAACTACAGGGTTTATAAGGGACACACACACAACACACACACACACACACACACACACACACACACACACACACACACACACACACACACACACACACACACACACACACACACACACACACACACACACACACACACACACACACACACACACACACACACACACACACACACACACACACACACACACACACACTATAGTTTTCATAGTGAGTAATTTAACAGATTATGAAAAATGCTTATGCACGTCCTCCACAAACAACCCTACCTCCTCCAGTTCCACTCGTGACACCTCGGGTTGCACCTCGGCTACACCATTCTTTCTTCTCTTCTTCACTTTTCCTCCTCCTCCCTCCTCCTCACCGGCGACCGCCTCTCGAAAGCGCTTCTTGCTTTGTGACTTCTGCGATCTGAGGACAAAAAGTTACATTTGTTTTACTCAGAACATCCTGGGCAGATCCCTACGCCCACATATTTCTCACACTATCTCAGCTGAGTAGTGCCAGACTGCCGACAGGGATAGCTCTCATGAGTTTAGGTTAGCTTACAAGGTATCTGAGTGCCATTCCTTGTTGTTTCTCAATATTTTATTGAGTGCTATACTTCACAATGTCTCCTCTGCCTTCTCCATCCAATCAATGAGTGTTATCCTGTCAGACACTGAGCTCCTGGCTGCAGCAGCGGAGTGATTCAGCGCCTCGCACACAGGTTCATCAGCTGTACTTTTTCAGACATTGGACTCCTGCTTCCCATCTTCTCCTCTCATATGTTGTCTCTCCTGCCACCTCCAATGTGTCTACATAAACTATTGCTGAGATGATTGGTCAATTGTGAAAAATGTGTCCACAATTTTTCACAACATAATTAATTGTTAATTATCATCCTGGCTCTCCAGTGTGAGGATGTTCTGCTTCAGTCTGTTGTGTCATTGTAGCTGAATAACTTCAGACTGCTGGTCGGACCAAACAAGCAGTGCACTGTATGAAATGTCACCTTAGGCTCTGGCAAATTATGAAGGGCATATTTCATTATTTTCTGACATGTTAGAGACTAAACAATTAATTGGAAGTGAGGCTGTCCGTCCCTACCTGAAGTATTTCTCCAGCTCGATGACCACCAGGCCGAGGATCTTTGCGGGGTGACGCCTCTGCTGCTCCTGCACCCAGGACGTCAGAGTGGGACCAGAGCCAGACCTGCCATGCCTCTCTTCCTGCAACACATACACCGTCTGTAAACCATCACTACAACACCAACTGTGGATTAATCCGCAACTGCAAATAGTCCCCAACAAATGTCCTCCTGTTTGAGTCATTTTTGATAAAAACTACAGTAAGCAACTGTTTTAATAAACTCGTAGTGAAGTGCTCAGCTGGTAGGCAGTGATGCAGTGTGTATGTGTAGGGCTTTTATTGTGAAAGGGAGAACGCGACCCGGAGGCAGACAGAATCACACGGTTAAAGCTAAAGGCTTTCAGGGAACCAAGCTAAACACTGATGCTGTCATTACATGCAATCAACATCTACTTCGTATTGATGAATTAAAGCTAAAATGTGTCTATTGCCACTTTAAATATCACGATTATCGTCAATACCGGTATATCTCAACACTAGTTTCAACATTTATCTGTCCTTTTTACGTGCTGTGAAGAGCACTCAGATCCCAGTCACTCAGCACTGCCTGCTGTAGCTGTTACCATGTGGCTGTAAATCACTGCCCACCAACACTAAACAGGCTGCAATACGGGCTCTTCAATAGGTTAAACAATACTAGCAAAGTAACGCACACCAAGGGTTGTAGTGAGGTGCTAATCACTGGAAGACCTGCAGCGAGGAACAGTGCTGCACACAGTGAAATGCATTTCTCTTTTATTCAGGTGACGTTTCAACCTTCAGGCTTCTTCAAGATCAACAACAATCTCTAAACCAGGCTCACATGTTCCCCCGCTGTGGATATGTAATGTGTTGTGGTTGGAAGGTGATATATGATGTATATTAAGGCCATTTGTTTACATCTATTTAATATGGCTAATGTGTAATGATGTTTATGGAACCATCACACTTCACTGGGAACAAACACCGACTGCGGAGCTATATGTGTAGCCGGAGTACGCACACTTGGGGGCCCAAGCATGACAACAAATAATCAAATCAAATCACCAATCATACTGTTTTTACCTAAACAGAATGATTTAATTGGTGCAATACTGTAGTAAGTGTGTAACATCCACCGCCCCCTGCGCTGTCAGCAGTGGAGCTATACTGCTCGGGGTTACAGTAGTTAAAAAATGAATAAAACAAGCAGAAGAGCAAAAAGTGAGAACAAGAGGAGAGGGAGGTCATCAGCTGACACATTTTAAGATAATCAGGATGAACATGTTGAAAATGTTTAGCAAGATAACATGCAAGCTAATCCTGAGACGTTAGCTGCAGCAGAAAACAAGCGTGGTGGATTTGTGAGGCATCTGACCAACGAGGTGGGGAAATCATCGAGGTGGGGAGGAGACACGGAGCAGAGGAGAGGAACAGGAGAGGTGGAGACAGCAGCAGGTCCAATGAGGTACCGTGCTCTCCATAATGAATTACAACTATTCTGTAAATGCTCTGCAGCGGTGGAAGTATTCAGATTAAAAGTAGCTCTACTACAGTGTAGAAATACTCTGTTAAAGGTCCTGCAAAGGTCCGAAAGTAGTAGCATCAAAATATACTTCAAAGTTTCAAAAGTAAAAGTACTCGTTATGCAGAATGTCACATTTCAGATCAGATATATTATATTACTAGATTAATAATTGATGGATTAATGTGTTCTTAACTTTAATGTAAAGGTGGAGCTCATTTTAATAACTGTATGTACCGCTGGGTAGCTTAATAATAATGTATTAGTTTAGTTCATTATATTTTGTATTCTTCTAAATCTGCAAAGTAACTTTAGTTGTCAAATAAATGTAGTGCAGTAAAAAGTATTTTCCTCAACATTGTACAACACAAAGTGAAAATACTCAAGTAAAGTACAAGTACAGTACTTTACTAAATGTTCTTACTCATATTCCACCACTGAATGTAGCCTGTATGCTACGTCTGATTTATTATGAGTTAAATATTAATAACTGACATCACAAAATAGGGGACAGACATAAAAGAAACAGAGGTGTGTGTGTGTGTGTGTGTGTGTGTGTGTGTCTGTGTGTGTGTGTGTGTGAGCGAGAGGACAACCTACATTAATTATTATGATGACTAAGCAAATCAGCTGATTGCTTTTTATCCATTTAAGATCAGATACTTTAAGGTTTTTATTCAAGTTGTATTGTTATGGTTACTTTTCATTTTCCAATGAGGTACTTTGCAGAGGTCACAACTTTTTTTTGTTACAAAATATTGGTCAATGACGGAAAAGTCTGAAGGCCGTCCGTCATGTTGACAGATTAAAACACTGAGGGCGATCTATCGTAACGTGCAGTAACTCAGCGCGTTAGAGCTACGGACGGGAGGCCCGGGAGCTTTTCTCTGAGGAGCAGCGGTGCTGATGCTCAGGATTCATCTCAGGATCGGTAAATTAAATCCCACGTTCTGGGAGTCCTGCTCACTTCTGATCATTTCACTGGCAGAAATGTTCCCAACTTCACTTCACTCAGAACAACATTTAAACAGCCACGAGAAGTCGTCTGTCCGAGGCAAAGACGCAAAAACTCTTTTTGTAAATTGGCATTGTTCACATTGGCCTGTTTAGGCACAATGACCGCAGAGTTTTTAGTGGCCTCCGCTGTCACTGCAGAATAAAAATCAGTTCATCTGCTTCTGTGTGTTGACATGAAAAGTGACGATATCTGTTCATCTTTTCTCTCCGTGCCAATTTTGTTCGGTAGATTAATCATTTAAAAATGCAGATTGGATGCTATTAAATATGTGTTATCATCATAAATGTTTTTTAAATTAAAAGGACAGATAATGATAGATGACAGAAATTGCACGACCCTGCAACCCTGCTCGTCAACATGACGGACAACCACTAGTACTGAGCTCTCCATAATGAGTTAGAACTATTCCATATATGTCCTGTATGTCTCATTTATTAAAGAAAGAAACAGCCACAGAGGTTGGCATGAAATCAAACATTTGTGCACAGTGATCTAAGACTTGATGATCAGGCCTGGCTGTATGGTCAATACAGTGAATTGATCTTTCTATTTATTCTAAACATAACATACTTCAACTTATTACTATATTGTGATGTAATCTTCTGTTGTGTTACACTTACTATCACTCCATCTGTTCGACACTTACCTCAGCTTTATTCTCATGGCTCTATCTTGTTGCTGCCTGTTATTACAATGACCACATTTCCCCATAAGGTTCATTACAGTGTCATCTGGCCTCATGTTAAAGCAGTGGGGTTAGTCGCTCTGTTAATGTTATAGTTCAACTGTAAAGCAGCAGCAGACCTGAATGTAGGCGAGGATCAGAGTGATGAAGTCCTCAACTGTCATCTGCATCACAACATGGGCCTCTGCTACACACACTGCATCCTCTGGCTGGGGACAGACAGGAGATCAGTATTCAAACACTCATTATCAAACATGCGTAGTGGTGCTACACAATGTACACAATAATACTAAATGAGTGATCGTAAAACTGCTTCTCATTCTTACCCATGGTCTCATTTGTCTAATGTAATTACAGCAAGGTGGCAGAAGAAATGTGACATGCATGCTTCACCTTGAATAGAATGCAGCCATGGGAAAATAATGTGTGTGTGTGTGTGTGTGTGTGTGTGTGTGTGTGTGTGTGTGTGTGTGTGTGTGTGTGTGTGTGTGTGTGTGTGTGTGTGTGTTATCACCTGTGCACAGGGAGCCTTCCTCATCCAGCTGACACTGCGTGGGAGGGCTTGTTTCTCTATGGCGCAGCTACAACCCAGAGCCTGCACGGCCGCTAGCAGAGTCCCGCCTCCTTCCAGCTGTAACAGAGCTGCAAACACAAAATCATGTCCACAACAAACCTATGACATAGCTCAAATAATGAAATAATGCCTGCATAGCATAAGACAATAAACACAAGGGCATTTGCAGTATAAAACAGTCTTCAATAATTCTTTAGACAGAGATGATCCACTTATGCACAGTGCAGAGTATTCATCATGTTTCTTTGTACCTGGGTCCACAGCCACCACCATATGCTTGATACACTCTTCCGGCCTCAAGGCCTTGGCAGCCTCTGCAATAGCTTTCCTCTCTGCTTTCTGTCCCTCTTGTTCCTGCCTGAGCCCCTCCTTTGCCCTCTGCTGGCCCTCCCTGGCCTGCCTCCTCCTCAGAGCCTCCTCCCTGGAGGTCTGGATCTCCTCCGTTGTCTTCTTAGCAGCTGTCCTCTTGGCGTAGGTGTCGGTGGGAGGCAGCCATCGCTTAGGGAAAGCTGCCGCCTCATCTGGGCTCACTGTTCTCACCTGATGGAAGCTGAGCGGCCGCTCTGACTCTGACAACCCATTCTGGCAAGAGAGCCGTGAGCCGGCCAGATTGGATGGCGAATAGTGTTCAGCATCTTTCCCATTAGTGACAGTGGAGGAGGTACTAATCACATTTTCTTGTCTCAGTTTGAGTCTCTGTGCCAAAGGGACATAAGGTGCATCATCATCAGATTCGCTGCTGATCATCATTACATCAGCTGTTCCTGAACATACGCCCGCATTGCCCTTAACTGGGGAGAACACGGCTGCCTCTTCTGCATCAGAGCTAGCCAGGTCAACCAAGTTTGCGTTCTCTTTGTGGCTCTGGGAGGCTTGGCCTACGTGTCGACCCGGCTGGAGGAAGTCAAACACAGGAAACTCCTCATCCAGGTCGCAGGTGGAGTCACTGTCGCTGTCCATGTTCTTTCATGTCCAAGGAAAAGTTACTGGATATGAGACATGAGACAAGAATTATTACAGGATCTTCAAGGATCAGGTCATTCCTCAGAAGTGCGTTTTTATTCTGTTAACAGACAGCCCACAAAGCTTCATTTAACAAATATGTTACATTTGGTTTTCTTAAAGTGATATATTACCTGCCAGAACATAACCTGAAACACACAGAAAGTATAGGTATTCAAATAACCTACCAAGCAGAATTTATTTCAGTAAAATTGCTGTTTTTATAATTGGTGCAGACTGCTTGTTATCCCACATCACTGCATGTTTTGGTGTCAGAAAATAAGGATGACTAATGACAGAAGACGCTTAATATTACGTTAGTTTTTGCAGCTTAGTGAATTGGATATATTAATTCTAGCTTTGCCGACATGAGCATAACTTACCGACAAGATTAATTACTTTTTAAATTGAGTTTGGCGCAGCATAAATGTTGTCTTAACAGAAAGAAAAAAACCGCACGTAGGACAAGCCTGACGTTAAAGACATCAACAACATTAACTAACACCGAGTCTGAGCAGCGAGCGCTAGCGTTCAAATAGAAAGAGACGTAGCAAACCTTTGGTTAGCGAGAAGTGGCTCACCTTTGCATACTTACTTTAAATCAAATATTGCACACATACGTGGGTGTATTAAGTAAGCTACTAATGTAAGGAATTTCTACGTGCACTAATTACTTATTAAGATCAACACAAGTTAACGTTAAATTGTGTATATTTAGAGCTCATTTGAATTCCCGGGTTGCAGTTTGCAAGATAATGTTGCATTCAAGTTTATGGAACGACACAGTACTTCCGTTTCCCACAGTCAGTCTGTTAACAATGGATGTATAAGCCTGTTAACATTGAACAAATACGCATTGCGGAAGTGACATATTTGTGTTTGTTTTATAAAAACCTAAAAGTTTTATTAGCCATCAACCACAAATATGTGTAGGGCTGCAATTTGGCATTTTGTAAATCCTAATCCTAAAAGTATTTTAGATAAATATGTCATGTAATCCAACAAATCTCCAGGCATTTAAAATATTGTTTGTAGTATTTCTTAATTAAGCTGACATAAGCGTTACTTTTAATGGCATTTAGCTACAACTTGATAACTAATGACAAACTGTTTCCAGTGTGTTTCCACCATCTACAGCATTTTTCTTGGAGAACTTGAATGCAGCAAAATTATCCGGATGTGACGCTTATACGCAGATGACGTAAGAAACGTCATTCAAGATGGCAGCGCTGGCGTCCTTGATGCTCAAGTCCAGAGCAGGTTAGTGTGAAGTATCTAAATGAGTATTTTATCAATTCTTTGCAAGTTTACAAATTGCTCGAGAATTTTTGTATTTTATTCTCAGCTGCTCCGTGCGTTCTGTAATCATTTTTACAAGTTTTAAATGCGTTACATGCTAACTTAGCTAACTAGCTCAGCTAGCTTTTCAGTCTGATAATTTGCATTGAATGTCATGTAACGTATAATTGATACCAGTGTAAACATTTTTTTTTTAAACATCACAATAGCTTGCTGTGCAACAGTAAACTACTTGAGACGTTCGTAGAAAATTACTTAATTTTTCTGAGAAATTGAAGTTGATTCTACATGAATGTCTTGTGCTGCTGGTCACAGGTGTTCTGGTACCGGGTCAGACCTCTCTTCTGGACTCTGTGAGGTATGCCTCCAAGAAGGCTGGCGGAAGCACTAAGAACCTCGGCGGAAAGAGCCCTGGGCGGAGATTTGGCTTCAAGAAACAGGATGGTAATATAACTTCCCTTAAGTTCTGTAACTGTTACCTATTCTTCCCCAGCCTCGAGTTCATTTCAAAGTGACAGCTTGGTAAATGTAATCTCTTAGTTTTCAAATTACAATAGATATTGATATCTTAGAATTGATTGTCAAGATGCCAACACAGTGAAGAGAGGTGCTGATGCACAGCTTTTTTTACACACACTGTTGAAGGAGAAGTCTGGCAATTTAGTCAATTCTTATCTAGCTCATTCCAATGCCAAGGTCCGTCTAGCCAAACAAGTTCTTCTTCATGGAAGATATAATGTTCAATTTTAAAGGCGTGCTGAGTTAACTGTCACAGGCGGCTGTTAAACTGTGATGCATTATACAGGGGGGTGTTTTTGTTATTTAGCCTGTCCTCGTTGATGCAAATAGGTTGGACAAAATAATACAAACACCAATACATAACGAGAGTTAAAGTGATCTGACATCTCTTTTCATTTGCTCACAAGGTAATTTTGTCCATATGGGTAACATCCTTGCAACACAGAGGCAGATGAGGTTTCACCCAGGAGCACATGTAAGTTACACATTCTGTATCAAAGAATATTGATGTGTGGACGGAAAATGTACACATTCTCATTATTCATCTCCACTTGTCCTTCTCTGCACCGCAGGTGGGGATGGGAACCAACCACACGCTCTTTGCTTTGGAAGACGGCTACGTCAGGTTCACCAAGGAGGTGTATATACCACCACCACGCAGCACCGAGGCCAAAAAGATCATCTGCAATCTGCCAAAAGGAGCTGTGCTCTACAAGACCTTCATCAACGTCCTGCCAGTCAAGCAGGAGAGCAAGTTTACACTGGTAGACATGGTCTAAACTGACTGGACTGGGACGTCATTGTTTCCCAGGTATTCTTGCAGTGGCCGGGATCAAGAAGGATTGGATTTGACTGACACTTTGATCTGATCTATGGCTAACAAACAGAAGTTAAACTCTGTCAAGGGCCGGACATGATATCAGCTGCCAGCAGTGTGGTGTTTCCTGTATTTAATAATGATATCATCCCAATATAGTCCTTGATATTGTTGCTGCTTCATGTTCACCCAGGACTTACCACCTTAAGGAACTGGGAATTCTGTTTCCATAATACTGAGTATGTGCTGACTGTATTAAAATTGTATATGTTAAAGTCTTTACATTTAATGACTTGGGTTTTGTGTCGAGGGTATTATCATGGGTTATGTTAGTACTCATCTAAATGTTGGTAACTGCTTAAAGGGCCAACTGTGAGCACTGGGATCCTACATGAACTACAAGTTATTTCACATGAAGGTTCTCTGCTCAGCTTTGATGCAGAGCAGAGATGATGAGAGGCTGCTGACCTGGATGAGCTTTCAGGAGGTGCACTCTCATAGCCGATGTGACGCCAAATCCACACACAATAATTAAGGAGAGGAGAACAAAACAAATGAAAGCTGCCCATCAGTCATGTATATAACATACATAAAACCACTGCACTGGTCCAGATAAATCATGTTGCACACATGACAAGACAAATTCAGACACCACCGCAGAGTTGTGCACAATTTTAAATTACAGACAGGCCATCGATATGGATTTATTTGTATGTATTTCTTATATCATTCAGAGCAGCATTAGAAATGATTGCAAATTCCTTTATCATCCAAACATGATCAAACTGTCTCCACAATCTGTTTTAAGCATATTTGCAGTGTTAAAACATTGATTGATTTATCACTAATGATTGTTTTCTTTTTTCTTTAACTTTGATTGGTGTTTATTGATTCACAGATATTTAATGTTACGCAGAAGTAATTAAGATTTGAAACCAAGTGTTATGTGGAAAGGCGCAATACCAAACCAGACCACATGATGTCCTTAAAATTCCTCCTACATTACTTCATGTGCTCCTCAGTTAGATATGTGTGTGTCCACATTGTTCATTTACATTGCTGCTCTATTTCTTCTAGTCCGTCAGGGCCAGCAAGGCCTTCTCTGCTGGCCTAAACATCATCAGAATATAAATTTAATTTTGAAATTAAATAAATAAATATATTCTTTCCACAAATATGTATTAAATTATTCCCCATAGTCTATTCTCTTCATTTCATAGCTTTCCTCTTGGTTGCGCTGCTTCCAGCCTCAGATGGAGATTTGGAGGGCTGGCCTTTATGTTAGAGCTTTTATCCAATCATATTTCAGCCATAATGTGTTGCCAGGGTCCAAGAAATCTGCCCTGAGGCCTTCAGAATCAACGGTGCGGGCGCCTGTAGCTTAAAGTGAACGGAGACAAAACTGTGGCGTTAACCAATCAAATTTCGAGTTGGGGACACCGGGGCCAGCTAGCAGGCGTACGATAATGTCAGCACGTCCACGTCTTTTGATTGGATACGCACTATTGAGAGGCAGAGCTATGCAGAGCTAGCAAACTTGAACGAGCTAATTTGTGTAGATTTCTACAAGCTGTTTTTTTTCAACCCACAATGGCTGAAGGAGGAGAAGAGATCGATTTGGTCGCAGATATAATTACAACACCATTTTCAAGACAAACTTTTCAAGAAAAGATAGACATCGTGAGAAGAGAACGGCCTTGGCCGGGTTTGTCCGACCACTTTCAAATCACTAACTACGAGCGGTACCCCCGGCTCACAGCCTCCGAGAGGCACTGCACATTTTACTGCTGGGAATGCCTGCTATTTACAACTAAATGTTCCGTAAATATTAATATAACTCTGTTGTTAGGGTGATGCAACTCCCGGTTATACTGTGTTTCTGTCTAAATGTATAGTTTCTAGAGCCATGGCGTCATAATGATGGTATTAAGAGGTGGAATAATTCAGGTAGGACTGTGTAGGACATCACTGAAGGCCTAGACGTGAAATGCACGGCCCGCCACTGATTTCTTCATATATTGAAGTAACATATACAATAAGTAATCTGTAATGATAGCTTCTGAGGTTTATGATTACTCAGTCACTTGGGTAAAGGGAAACCTTTGATGATTACCAGTCTCTGGCCATCGTCTTCACATGAACAATCCTTGCATATCATTTGTTGTAAATGGCACGAGCTTATTGGCAAGATATCTTATCAGCATTCCTTTCAAAGAGCTTTCGACAGGAATTATGAAATAAACAGGAACAGTTGTATTTCAGAGGCTTGAGGTATGCAGGGGGAGTGTGGCGAATGCCTGGTACACTATATGGGAGTTGGTCTGTCATGAAGCAGAACGAATGATGGATGTGAGGAGTTAACAGACATTGCATTCTTTTTCTTAGATGGTGGAGGGTAAATCGCTGTCTGATTGGGTAATATACCAAGGATGAACTGAGGAATATTTCCGTAAACAATTAGATTCTATGATATCTGTCACACTGGTCATGTTTGACCTCTTTTAAAAGAACAGATGAGTTGTGAAGTTACTGATCTACATTCTTGGTTCTCAGTGCAGGCCAGTATCAGTGCCCGTCATCCTCTGGCTGCACAAACAACAGAGTGCAGTGTAGTTCTGCTTCCTGCTTGTGGTTAGTTTGTGTTTTCTGTGGTTAGTGTTTGATCTGGGTTAAACAGTAACTCTGCTGTCGTACTTTACCTCTCAAAATCAAAGCAACATGTCACTGGTGATGAGTGCAGGCCAAACACACTTACTGTTTGCCAAAGAGACCTATATGAGAGTGAAAGCTTTTGAGTTTTTGTGTCTTATGTTATGTAAACTCAGTGTTAAAGACAACGTTTGCTTTTAAACTACATGTTTCAACACGAGTGCAACAATCACACGGTAACTCTTTGCTGATGGAAATGTTTCTCTGTCTGTCGGTCAGTTGGTCCACCGCTAATATCTCAGACACTCTTGGATGGATTAGCGAAACCTTTTGTACACTCATTCAGGTTCCTCTGAGGATGACGTACTGATTGTAGTGATCCACTGACTATTCCTCATGCGCCTCGAGGCAGGTTGGATGTTGTGTTTTTAAGGTAAATGTCTCAACAACTATTGGATGGGTTACCATGAAGCACCTGGTGCCCAGTGGATTAATCCTACTGATTGAGTTGAGTCCCTGATTTATTTTCAACATCTACTTGATAGATTTGTTTTCTTTGTACAGATATTCCTGGTTCTCAGATGATGAATCCTACACATTTTAATGATCCCCTGACTTTTCTTGTACACCACCATGAGGTTGATCTATCTTTCTAGATTTATATCTATCTATTTATCTGACTACTTAACTCACCGAGCAAGTCAAAATAACGCTGCTATAATCTTCATCTGTGATGTTGGCCTGTAGTTTACGTTAGCAATCTGTGTGTGTACTGTGGCACAGGAGGCTATTGTGATAGTTTATATGTTGGCTTGGATCCGGGGTGGTAGAGACAACGGAACGACTTGTGTTTTTGTTTCGTCCTTTCTGCTGATGAGGGACTTTTTCGCCGGGGGAAGTGTGCAGCGGCACCGGGAGAAGCAGGTTCTGTTAGAGGCTGTGGCTGCTCAAATTCAAATGTAATCAAAACAAACTATCAAACTTACAGGGATCGAGGCAGCTGTGCTTCTTCTCCCTCTGTACTGAGGCAGACTGCAGCTACAGTGACTCACTATCACCTCTAGAGGAACAAGTGGTATTACAGACTGGACGGAGCGCAGCTAGCTGTTAGCATGCTAACTTCAGTAGATATCTCTGCAACACAACACAGAGACGTCAACACTGTTACCTCTTCACACTGTGTTGATGATATTCATGGTGTGAATATTTAAACTTAAATTCTGGCCATATTGTACACATTGCACCTTTATTGTTGTTTCTGAGTTTGAAGACTCTTATAAGAGTGAAAGTCTGATGCAAACACTGAACATTCAGGATTTAATTGGTATAAATTCAGTTAAATCCAAAGACATAAATAAAAAAGGCTTCAGTACAATAAAATCATGATCAGTCTCTAAAGAATCCATCCTGCCATTATACCATCCTTGGAAAAACCCAATGTAAATCCTGCCAATAATTGAATAGACAATGCAGATATGTGTCATTGTCACCCTTAGGGAGTGTACAGAGTCATTATCATGAGAACACATCCGAGCAGAATCACAGAGATCTATCAACCCTCCCGGAACTCTTCTCTTGCTGCTGATGGCGTCACTTGCTTTGCTCTAACACCTGCAGCCCTCCTCTTGCTGTGGCTTGGCAACAAACCATTGGACCATCACAGAGACAGAAAGCTGGAGCTGTGAGCTGGGCTGTAGGAGGAAGACTGTGCCTGCAGCGCTGGGGGTGGTTGACTGGGGTTGTGTGTGTCTTCATTGAGGTTTGAGGAGTGTTCCTGCGGGCGGATTGACAGGTGAACATCCAGAGAGCACAGATTTGCAGGTGAAATGTCACAGGACTGGCGAAGGGTTTCTTCATACGTTGGTGGAAGCTAGAACAGAACGTGACAAAGGAAATGTTATGATGTAATGTATCTAAAGCTGGACGTCGGCAAGGAACAACAAGAGAGATTTGCTATTTGTATCATTATGGGAAATGTTGGCCAATTTTCTCTGAAGCACTCCAACGCCTCCAATTTGTTCAGCAATTTAAACAGGTCTGATGCTAACTGACGGAAGTTTCTGCTAGTTCTGCTACCAATCTGAGCTTTGGAAGCGTCATTAGGAATGCGGACGTTATCTTCTGACCTAGCTTGCTTACTAACTAGGTACAATCTTGGAAAAAATAGAGACAGAAGAGCGGCCACAATAATGCCGGGATAGGATTCATTCAGCTGTACAGGTTGCTGTAACTCAACTTAAAGAATAAGTCTTAATTCAATATATTTCTTCCTTGTGAAAAAGATTGTCTGGCCTACTTACAGAGCTGGAGGTGATTATCCAAGCATAAAGAGTGGAAGCAGTGGGAAACAGCTAGCCTCTGAAACTCAATAACAATGTGTTTCTTCTTTGTTTAATCCATATATGCAAACAGAAATGTAAAAACGCCAATATATGGTTTGTAGACTTACATGAAACTACCTCTTAGAATCATTTATTGGTGTAAAACAGCGGTTACTTCCCATAGTCGTGTTGTCCCTGTGAGGTTGCCAGGTCTGGTTACCATCTTTTTTGTAAATAGATCTACAATCTGTGATTACTAACCAACTAGAAACTCATGCTACAGCTGGAGCTGTCTCACAGAAGTGCTGGGTGGATGGACACATCTCTTCAAGCAAACCCTCAGAGCATGTACCGCCCTGGAAAACGACAATGACTCATTTGTACATCTCTTTGTTGATACAGGTTAAACAAATGAGATAGTTAGTGAGTTTTAGAGGGGTCAGCAGGTGTATTGTTTAACTTTGGAGAGAGCTATAGGCTAGCTGTTTCCCCCTGTCTGTGTTCTTTATGCTAAGCTAGGCTAATTGCCTCATGACTCCAGTTCCATACCTAACCCACAGAAATGAAAGTCTTCTCATCTCTATGTGGAAAGAAAGCAAAGAAGTGTATTTCCCTAAATATTGAACTATTATTTTTCATGTCATGGCATGAAGTGCAATAAACGTTTGCAGGGAAACGACTTGGGATCTCATCCAGGACCAAACAGAATCCTGCTCTCTGTCTGCTCACCTCATGGTGGCAGCCAGGGAGGCCGAAGCGCTGTGAGATCATACTGTGGATCTCTCTCTGCCGGTCCTTCTTACGAACGCTCTCATAGGAAGGCAGCTTCGGCAGATACCCATTGAGGTGGTAGTCATTTGGCTTCCCTATTATGAACAGCCCTCTGGAAAGCTATATCACATACACACACATACACAAAGAAATCTGATATGAAACTTCTGGCAGATGCACTTGATGGATTTCAAATCTTTGCGACGTCATAATTTTTACCTGTGGTCCAACAGCTCCCTGGTTCATGGCAGAAATGTGCGCATCATGGCCCATGCCAATCAAAGAGTTCCTGCTGTGGTAATGGGGAGGCTCTCCCTGGGAAGAGAGGTCTCCAGGGTTTTATTGCTGAATGCTACAGTATATATTAAAGGTGCAATGTGTAGTTTGTAATTACCTGCTCCAAAGAAATAGGGGGCAGTATTTCACCTCTACAGGGTTTATTCAATCTAAATGTACAGTCATCAGTTATTAAAAAAGCCTACTATAGTATTTTATCCTGTGTTTATATTTTAGTTGTAGTAGTTTGGTATATTTATAGTGTATTATAATTCCTAATTCTTTATATTTTGTGTCTCGTCTAGTGGTGATAGGTATATTTTCGGTGTATGTTTTACTCCTGTGCAATATCTACGTATGTGTACCCATCCATCCATCCATCTAACAGAGTCAGTGTGGCATTGGGAGGGTGGGGGGGTGCGACGACGACTGGGAAACTTGTTACTTTAGTTAATACAGTTTAGTTACATTATTATACTTTATGTTATGGTTGCATGGTCAGATTCCGAAATAAAGTTGTGTTTAATCAAGTTTTGACAAACTAACTGAAACCTTTTACTACGCCAGCATAGTAGTACAGGTTTGTATTTACAAAATGCATACAGAGTGGTTGTTGGGGGGACAAAAGGGTCCCAACAGAAAATGTGTGCCCTGGGGCCCCCACACAGGTGAAGCAGGCCATGTCTCCGGGATCGTTTGCTTTTTGGTTGAAGATTGTTATACATTTCCTATTGCTATGTACTGCTTACATGGGCTTATGTATACTGTGTTTTATGTTTAATCTAATTACATGTATGCGGGCTACAACTGTATCCTGGCACCTAAAGACAATCTCATCCTAATAGAATGTGGTATGAAGGGCCAATTCTGTCTGTTGGTGTTGAACGGGTAATGTGTGTGAAGCTTACTGTGGTAGATAGTTGTTCTTACTGTGTAGTGTTCGGTCCTGTTGGGTCTGAATCTGCAGCAGAGAGGATCTTTTCTGTACAGGACCACCACCAGCATCAGGATCATTAAACAAAATGCTACACAGGAAACTGAGGCGGAGGAGAGGAACAGCACTGTTACACTGCACATCTACAGTATATTCAGACATTGGGAAGATGGGGGACGTATCGCAGTCCCTGGACACCAAACGGCACTAAAGTTAATGTCGATGTACATGTTGTGAGAGAAACCATTTGTAAATGTCCTTTTTATTCTCAACAAAAACAAAATGTTACTCATTGGTGTCAATCTGCGTTTTTTGATGAAAGCTATATTTGTCATTTAAAGAGGTGTGTGTGGAGAAGTATTCATTATAATGGAAGAAAATGTTAAATTCATTCGATATAATATTAATAAAACTGTGAAACTACAGTTAAAGTATAGTTTTCTATGTAGTTAGATTTTTGTGAAAATGTATTAAAAAAAACATAAACTCCATAACCTCTGAAAAAGCAGAGATAAGATAAGAAACATCATTTATTTCACTAAATAATTTTAAAAGTTCTGTTTGTCTGTTTAAAGGTTGCTATGCCGACAGGTTTAAGCATTATCATACTGTAGCTACACACAGAAATCATATTAAACCACCTTGTTTTTCAGGACTGTGTTCTTTAGTGGACTCTCCCCATTTCTATATAAATACATATCTACATAAACATATGTATATAACTTTTAATGGTGGTCATCAGCCACAATAAAAATGTATCAAATAAACAGAGCAACATGATGCTTTTCCTCACTTTACACCTCCTTAGTATAACATGTAAGACAAATGTTGACAAAGAAGAGAAACAAAAGCTTCTGTACTCACCTGAAGCCACAATGACAGTCAGCAGCTCTGGTGCCATCACAGGAGTCTCTCTCGGAGTCGGAGGTGAAGTAAACATGAAGCTTGAATCTTTTACATCTTTTACACTATCTACAGCTTTCAAACAAATTGTCATTTGCGCTTGAGGTGCAAGAAAACAGCTTTGGCTTTTCCCTCAAATTGTTGGAAACTCGTGCACAAGACACAGACACTGCATCCCCCGGGATTAACCAGCGGGTAAATATTAATACCCTGAAGAGAGGAGGGTGGGGGAGTTACCGGCAGAAATAACTCACCTCAAACTGCTCTCACGGCCGGGGAAAAGCAAAGCAAATGCAACGCTGTCTCTTGTGCAAACTCTGGTGGAAGTTCATGGCACTGAACAAAACCATTAGGCTTATTAAAAATAATATCTCACAACAAATAAAATAACTTTAACTCTATAACAGCAGGTTGAGGTGGAGCTCATTTGAACTCAGATATACTGTTGGACATGTTTAATCTATAACAATGCATCATATTTTATAAAATGATCATATGTTTTATAGGAGTGTGTCTATTCATCTATGAACACAGTGAGTATGTATGCAGCATCACGAGATCTGTCTGTAGGCCTTAAAACATTGTTTTAATAGAAGTTTAGAACATTTAGAATTCTTAATATCTTCAGTGATTTACAATGTAATTACATAGACTTTCAATAACAAAGAGCAGTTTGGATGAATCACACATTAGTTTTATTTTGGAAATTTCTCTCCTGTATTCTGTGTACAAAAATCCTCCTCATCCTCTCATCCTCTCATTCTCCTCATCCTCTCATCTTCCTCTTCCCCTCATCCTCTCATCCACCTCATCCTCTCACCCTCCTCATCCACCTCATCCTCCTCATCCACCCATCCTCTCATTCTCCTCATCCTCTCATCCCCTCATCTTCCTCATCCCATCATCCTCTTATTCTCCTCATCCACTTCATCCTCTTTGTCTTCCTCATCCTCTCACCCTCCCCTCCTCTTATCCTCTCGTGCAAACTTCACATCGTCTTCCTCTTCTCAGGCTGCTCAGTTGCATCTTCTCTCCATCAGCCTCCCCCACCATTTTCTTTTGTAATTGGCGTGATGTGGGTGAGTGATCACGACATGCCTTTTAAATGTTAAGTGATGTAGGCAGAAGCCCGCAGACTGTGATTCACTCCACAGGAGGAGCTACGAGTGGCGCGAGGAGCGCTCAGAGGCATGGGGAGGGTTGGCTTCACGGATAGAGAGAGAGAGAGAGAGAGAGAGAGAGAGAGAGAGAGAGAGAGAGAGAGAGAGAGAGAGAGAGAGAGAGAGAGAGAGAGAGAGAGAGAGAGAGAGACGTTGTTTCCGCTTTTTATTCTCATCGCCAGCTGCTATAAAAGTACACGGAGGACAACAGGATGGAGCGGATGGAGTCCATGGAGCCGATCTCGGCACATTACACTACTGATTACCCGGAGATCCATCCAGATAGTGGGTACGAATCCAGAGAGACCAGCGACAGCCAGGCAAAGACTCCAACAGCTCCGACATATGATGAGGAATTTGTGCACAAGGTATGGGGAAATGCTTACAATAAAACAATACAGAAGGTTTCATGTGAAACAAACTGACATTTTAAACTTTTCAACACTGGTGTACTTTCACTAAGATTGTATTGTTAGTGTCCTTTCTATCCTATTATTTATCCAATTATTTACTGGCATTGACAAAATGTCCTTAAATAACCCGGTCCTCCCGCTGGGTACGCCTCCGTGCTGGACAGGTTTCGCGCTCTCCGTGGTGCTGATCTTCACTTGGTCTGTTTCCAGGGTTGTTGCGTTTCAAAACATTGAATCCCTCCACCGTCTCTAGACCTCATTATACAGGCTGAATGTAAAAATAATAATAATAATAATAATAATAATAAAAATAAAAATAAACGTGTTTTAATAGTATTGTTTAAATGTGGAGTGGAGAGTGTGTCTTTACATTTATTCTAGTAATTTTCTTAACATCAAATCAAATCAAATGTATTTATATACCCTAATATCACAAATGCACCCTCTGTCCTTAGACCCTCGCACCGCACAAGGAAAAACCTCCTAAGAGAAACCCCACAATTAAAGGGGGAAACATGGAAGAAACCTAAGGGAGAGACTGAGAAGGGATCCCTCTCCCAATACAACAATCATTATATTTGTATAGCCCTTTACAAGCAAGAAGTAGATGTGCTTTCCTGTGCAGGGAGACTGCATAAAAACACAATCATATATATATATAAAAGAAAAGAGCACAAAAACAGTTACATATGTATTCATTCATAAGGTAAAAACAAGTAAAAAATAAACATGTAATCTGGCAGTAACACCACAGAGCTGTATTATACAAACAAATAAAACAAGAAAAATGTGCTGTAGGACAGGATTTAAACACTGAGACAGTGTCAGCACACCAAATGTTAACTGAAGACCTTAACCTGGAGCCGCTCAGGCCTGACCCAGTGGATCTGAGAGCCTTTTGGGACAGAAAAGAGTTCAAAGTTCAGTGTTCAACTCGAAAGCTTCGCCATGTAAAGCCTTGGAAGTAATGAGTAGGATTTTAAAATGGACTAAAATAAATGAAAAGATGAACCTGGCTGCAGGTCCAGAGGGCACAAGGGTTGACACTGCTGACTGAGCGGGGCCCACCAAGAGCATCTCTATGAGACTCCCTTTTGTACATTTACAAGTAAAAGTACACAATTGGGACTTCCGGTTATGGCGGCTCGCTAGGAAGACGCAACTATCAGTGCTCTGCCAATTTCTGTCTTTAATCCTAATTTTACCCACGTTTTATGTCAACCCATCGTTTCTATTCCACGGAAAAGACGGTTAAATGCCGGCTGCAGCAGGGAAATCAGCTAAAGGACGACCAAAATCAGTTTAAGCTAAAAAAAACTTCGAAGCATCCAAGCTACACGTGGAAGCTAAAGAAAGTTATGCTAGCGCTAGCATTGCGCCAGCCATGACCTCTGTTGAGACGGGCGAGGCCAGGCGGTGGGAGGCAGGCTCGGAGAAAATCCTGTTTGCCATAGGCTCTTTAAAGTCGGACTTTTCCACAAGACTTGATGGCATGCTAACAGCAATAGAGGGGATGAGAAAGGAGATACGGGAATGCTTAGAACGAATGGCAGAGGCTGAAGTAAGAATCTCATCTACCGAGGACGACCAACACGCTTGAAGCTAAAAACACGAAGCTAGAGGATAAAGTTGAAGACTTGGAGGCAAGATCCAGGTTATCTAATTTGAGAGTGGTGAACTTGCCAGAAGATGCTGAAAGAGGGGATGCTTGTGCTTTCCTCGAAAAATGGATCCCAGACGTGTTAGATTTAGCACCGCTAAATTAAAAGTTTATACTGGAGAGAGCTCACAGAATCGGCCAGAGGAGGGATGCAAATGCCCCACCAAGAACTTTGATCATGAAATTCCTAAACTACAGGGACAGGATGGTTGTAACGAAGGCAGCCAGGGCAAAAAAACAAAGACCAGCAGGTGAGATTTTATCCAGACTGCAGGAGTGCACAAGCGGCAGAAGATGTTAGACAATGTCCGTCAGAAACTACGGAACCGGGGGATCCGGTATGGCATGCTATTGCCGGCTAGGCTCCTGGTGACCTACAAGGACAAGCCGCACACTTTTGAGAACCTGTCTGCTGTGGAGAACTTCATCGAGCGGATTGCAAGAGAGGAGGGACAGGCTGAGTAACGTAACCTGTGGCTGCGACCGGCTAAAGGGCTAATATGGGCTAACTGTGCAGGTATCATGACTTATTTTCTTTAAGTATTTGCGGTCGGGCATCTTGGATATGTCTGGACATGTCGAACTACTTGAACTGAATGACTGACACTGACCAAATGTTCTGTTTATATGTTCTGGTGGTCACGAGTGTTTATATAACTTTGGGATCTGATACCACACATGGGACGCTAATTACGTTAGCCCTGACCTAGCACTTATTTCTGGGGTTTTTTTATTTTATTTTTTATGTTTACACTATACTTCTCAGTATCTTACCAATGTTGCATGGCATATTTAAGTTAC
This sequence comes from Cottoperca gobio, assembly GCF_900634415.1. Classification (NCBI taxonomy): domain Eukaryota; kingdom Metazoa; phylum Chordata; class Actinopteri; order Perciformes; family Bovichtidae; genus Cottoperca; species Cottoperca gobio. Next base: position 3,090,673 of record NC_041373.1, read on the forward strand.
AAGCTTGAAAGCAATAGCTTTAAATGAGGTTGAGTTAATAAGTACTGCTGAGGCCAGCTCTTAGGGGGATTGGTGATTTAAGTTACATGTGTCTCTGATAACTAGCTATTCAGCTACATTTGTGTTAAGCCCTGCAATGGTTGTTTAACAAAACGGGTAAGTGCCGTTTTATGACAAGGGTATGTGGAGCCTTCAGTTTAGAAATTGAAGAATGAACGCATATTTATTTTATTTTGACACTTTTATAATCTGGAATGTTACAGCATAACATATGTTGGCTCCTCCTGAGATCACTGCCCATTAGTTAAGTATGGTGGAACTACTTTTGGTGGGACTTCTTATGATTACATGGTGGTTAGTAATGTAAAACAAAGATTAGGAATAGAAGTATAGTCGAGCTGAAGCACGTGCTGTATGAGTACAGTGACTGTCAGCTATAAGAGGAAGTATCAACATGAGGAGGGGGGGGGCTGCCCATTAGGGTGGAGGCATTCGGGGAAGGGGTTAAAGGTTCACAGGGTTGGATGTGGTTTGGAACATTATGTTATATTATGTTTCTTAATGTTTTTTAAATGTATTTTTTATTTGTATGTACATGTGGGTAACCTAATCTGTGTCAAAGGTCATGTCAGAGTGTGGAGGTTAAATTTACTTCCTGGAATTGCAGAGGCCTGCAAAAACTTTTTAAATATCAAACAGGTTATGAATAGAGTTAAAAGTCTGCAATCTAAAATAGTTTTTTTGCAAGAGACACATTTACTGCCAAAGGATGATATTAGGATTAGGAGGAGATGGACGGGATTTGTGTATTCAGCAACATTTTCTACTCAGGCTAGGGGTGTTATGACGTTAATTCACAAATCGGTACCATTTCAGGTAACAAATGTAATCAAGGACAAGGCTGGTAGGTACTTAATTGTACAGGGTACTCTACTAACAGAAAATCTGAATCTAGTTAACATATGTGCCCCAATAATGATGATCCAAAGTTTTTCAGGGACCTGTTTTATACACTTACTTACTTAATATTATGAAAAATTTCAATTTGAAGGACATCTGGAGAGAATTAAAGCCTGATGCTATAGAGTATTTTTGCTATTCTGCTTCTTACCAATCTTATTCCCGTATTGATTACTTTTTGATATCAGCAAATTTGGCTTCTAAAATTAAAGACGGCACTTATGATGGAATCCTTATTTCGGACCATGCACCAAACTCACTGCTTTATGTCGACTCACGGCTGACGAGAGATCCTCCTAAATGGCGATTCCAACAAAAATGGTTGCAAGACTCAGATTTTGTCACGTATCTTGGCAAACAAATTGATTTATATTTTGAGACAAATACATCGGAAACATCAGCATCTATAAGATGGGAAGCTTTTAAAGCATTTATTAGAGGCCAAATTGTTAACCACACAAGCTCCAAATCCAAAAAAGCTCGTCAGAAAATGACAATGTTGGAATCGTAAATAAAAACCCTGGAGAGAGAGGCCTTTTTGAAGCCCTTCCCCAAAGTACAACAATAACTGCTCGTACTGAGGTCACAGTATAATGAACTGTCAGCTTCTAAAGCAGTGGCAAGTCTACTAAGACTCAAACTAACATCTTACGACCAAGGAGAGAAGCCTGGAAAGATATTAGCGTGGCGCATTAAACAATTACAAACTGAAAGACCCGTTATGTTAATACAGAACAATAAGGGAGATGATATAGTCCATTCTATAGAAAGAAATTAGGCTTTTAAAAATTTCTATGAACATGTATACGACTCTGACATAAATACAGATTTGACAAGTCAAAATAACTTCTTAGACACTCTCAATATACCTAGTATCCCAGCAGAACTCAGACCTAGTCTGGAAGCTGAATTATCATTTCAAGAGATCTCTGATGCAATTGATAACATGAAATCTGGGAAGGCTGCAGGGCCAGATGGCCTACCTATAGATATCTACAAAAGGTTTAAATATAAAGTACAAACCCCCCTCTTAAATATGTTATTAGAATCTTTTATTAATGACATCCTTCCGCCAACACTGAGAGAAGCCTTGATTACATTGTTACCAAAACCAGGGAAACCCTGCAATAGATGTGAAAACCTAAGACCAATAAGCCTTCTCAACTCGGATGTAAAGGTGTTATGTAAAATCCTTGCAAAAAGGTTGGAAGGCCTGCTCCCAGGGAGAATTAAGGAGGATCAGAATGGGTTTATTAAGGGGCGCCAAGGGTTAACAAATTAAGATCCACAAGGGGTGCCATCAGGGGTGTCCTCTATCACCACTTTTGTTTATAATGGCAATAGAACCGCTGGCCATAGCTGTTCGGTCTCATCCAAAGATCTCTGGTATAACTATAGGTCAATCAGACCACCGCTTAGCTTTATATGCTGATGACGTCATAGTGCTTCTCAGGGAGTTGGAGAGATCAATTCCAGTACTATTAGAAGTGATGGGAAAATTTGGTGAATTTTCCGGTTACAAAATGAATCATTCCAAATCTTCCATAATGTTATTAAATTCTAAAGAGAGAAGTAATCAGACTGCATCAGTCTCCCAGTTTAAAGTTGCAGATAATTTTACATATTTGGGTGTAAAAATAGTGCCCAATATAACAGATGTGGTGAATTCTAATTACGATCCTATTATGGAGTCAATTACCAGCACAATTGATAGAGGGAAGATGTTGATCTCTTTAATTGGGAGAATTAATATATTAAAAATGAACATACTGCTGAACAAGTTGCTGTATCTATTCCAAAACATCCCCCTGCCTCCTGCTCAAAACTTATTTTCAAAGTTAAGGAAATTATTTTTAAGTTTTTTGTGGAACAACAAACGAGCCCGCTTGCGCTTAACCCTCCTGTATATGCCCTATGATAGAGGGGGGGGGCCTTGCGTGTCCTAATCCTCTCTGGTACTACTGGGCAACTCAGTTAAGGACTACTATGTTTTATTTTCCAAACGACAACCTCCCTGCCTAGAGAGAGATGGAGTCCCAATTTTTAGAGCTACCGCTTCCCATGTATTTGTACTCAACTAGTCTTAAGAAACTTACAAAAAAAAACACTAACCCTGTTACTAGGAACATGATTAGAGTCTGGCATGAAGTGAGGAACTACTTGGGCGAGCCCCTTTCTTGCTCACGTTTTAGTCCAATTTGGGGAAATGATGACTTCACTCCAGGCAGAGCTGATAGTGGGTTTAAGGTTTGGTCAGATAAGGGTGTACAGAAAGTTCAGGATCTATATAGCTCTTGATCTATATCGGCTCAATGATGATAAACTGATGGCGTTTGAGGAGCTTGCAAGTCAACACAACATTCCACAGAATTTTTTTTTCACATTTTTACAAATTAGAAGCTTTATTGGAGCAAACCAAAAACAATTATTATCTATACCTCCATACTCACCATTAGAGAAAATAATATTAAAGGACTGTAGGGGGGAAAACTTAATTTCTACACTTTATAACTTGCTTATATCTGCGTCCCCTGAGTCCTCCGAAGCGAAGACAAGAAGACATTTCAATTGATGAGTGGGAAGGTGCCTGCAAGAAAGCGTAATCACAAACAGCAAATACCCGTCTTAAGCTCTTACAATATAACTGGCTAATGCGTACATATATTACTCCAGAAAAGCTAAACAAATTTAATGGTAATATCCCAGACTTATGTTTTAAATGTGGACAATCCAAGGGAACGTTCTTCCATTGTGTTTGGGAGTGTACCAAGATAAGAACGTTTTGGGAGGAGTTTAAATGTATGATAGAAGAGATTTTATCATTGCAGTTAAGCATGGAGCCCAGGCTTTTTTTGTTTTAGTGTTAGGGTGTTCCTTAACTATCTGGAACATGCAGATCTAGAGGGCACTCTGGGTCAGCAACTTGGAGATGATTAATGTTCCTATGCTGGGAGAAGGATTGAAGCCTTTCATATCTGCCTACATGTTTGTATATCTCCTTACATAGCCTTACCCACATGTTTGTGTAGTTAATTTAATTTAATTATGTTATTTGTGCGACTGTTAATGTACTTGATTTTGTTATGTCTTGGATGTGGAAGTTTGTGTACTGTCTTATGTAGTGTCTATATATGTTAACTAACAATTTAAAAAAGTGTTTAAAAAAATAAAGTACATTATTGAAAATGTGACTTAAATGAATAGCGTTGTATAGAGGGTATGCGCTAACTTCACTTTCCAACCAACAACTTCTTGCAGTTTGAGGGGGTATATGCAAAAACAGGAGTAAAACAAATCCTTACAACTAACCAAAGAACCAGTGGTCCATGGACATGTGGCCAGCTATCAGTTTTAGCTGCTCTGTTTCAACATGAAAGTCAACAATACTCTTCTGTTGGGGAACACAGTGACTGAAACCATCCAACAGTGATAAAGAAAACGTATAAACAATCACTTACAGGATAAATCCACTAGCCGCTAGGCTAATATGCAAGGTAAAATGCCATAGGCTATTGTTAATAACATTAGTATGTTGTACATGTAGTGAAAACGTTTTGTCTGTTAACCTTGTGAGTTATAATGAAGCCACATTTTGTACTTTTGTTAAATGTTTGTGTTGTTAAGCAAAGTTGTATGTGTGTTAATTGAATCAATTTAAGTAAACTTAACAAGTTACAAGTGGAAAAATGTCGATCCACAAATCCATCTTTCGCTGCCTGGAGTCCAGATGTTTCTAAGAACAGCAGCGATCCATTTGCTTCTCATTTCTTTAGCTTATTGCCGTCCTGTTGAGTCTATTCATACAGCCAATCGCACAACAGCTCTTTCCCATGTTTTGTGACATTCAAGCTGAATGATAACGCTGCCACTCAGTGGACGTCACCAAAGTGACTTCCACCTACAGTGAAGTCATGTGCCTACTCTCTGTTAACAGTGGATCAAATGACTGCGTAAGATGAAAGGGGTTTCTCACAGTAACCAACTCACAGAGAAACATCCGCTGACTGTATGTCCTCCATGAAGCATTTTAGCATCTTTCAGCTTATTGGTTTGGTTTTATGGACGGCAACTGTTTTGGTTCACTTACACTGTCGAGAAAGCTACAGGCTCAGCAGCAAGCAGCAGGATGGGAGGAGAGGAGGAGATGAGGGTGAGAGAATGAGAAGATGAGGAGGATGATGATGATGGGAGGGTGAGAGGTTCAAGAGAATGAGAGGATGAAGAGGATGGGAGGGTGAGAGGTTCAAGAGAATGAGAGGATGAAGAGGATGAAGAGGATGGGAGGGTGAGAGGATGGGAGAATCGGAGGATGCAAGGATGAGATGAGAGATGTATGAATAAAGTCAAATTGCATTGATTGTGAGGCTAGTGTTATGGGTGAAGGAATTGTATTTACAGGACTGTCTCAGAAAATTAGAATATTGTGATAAAGTTCTTTATTTTCTGTAATGCAATTAAAAAAACAAAAATGTCATGCATTCTGGATTCATTACAAATCAACTAAAATATTGCAAGCCTTTTATTATTTTAATATTGCTGATTATGGCTTACAGCTTAAGAAAACTCAAAAATCCTATCTCAAAAAATTAGAATAGTTCCTCAGACCAAGTAAAAAAAAAGATTTATAACAGCAAAACAAAATCAAACATTTGAAAATGTCCATTAATGCACTCAGTACTTGGTTGGGAATCCTTTTGCACGGATTACTGCATCAATGCGGCGTGGCATGGAGGCAATCAGCCTGTGGCATTGCTGAGGTGTTATGGATGCCCAGGATGCTTCAATAGCGGCCTTTAGCTCATTAGCATTGTTGGGTCTGGTGTCTTTCAGCTTCTTCTTCACAATACCCCACATATTCTCTATGGGGTTCAGGTCAGGGGAATTGGCAGGCCAATCGAGGACAGTAATGCCATGGTCAGTACACCAGTTACTGGTGGTTTTGACACTGTGGGCAGGTGCCAGATCATGCTGGAAAATGAATTCCTCATCTCCATAGAGCTTTTCAGCAGACGGAAGCATGTAGTGCTCTAAAATCTCTTGGTACACAGCTGCATTTACTCTGGGCTTGATGAAACACAGTGGACCAACACCAGCAGCTGACATGGCTCCCCAAACCATCGCTGACTGTGGGAACTTCACACTGGATTTCAAGCAACTTGGATTTTGCTCCTCTCCAGCCTTTCTCCAGACTCTGGCGCCTTGACTTCCAAATGAAATACAAAACTTGCTTTCGTCTGAAAAGAGGACTTTGGACCACTCTGCAACTGTCCAGTGCTTCTTTTCCATAGCCCAAGTCAGACGCTTCTTCCGTTGTCTTGAGTTCAGAAGTGGCTTGACCATGGGAATACGGCTATTGTAGCCCATTTCCCGGACACGTCTGTGAACAGTGGCTTTTGATACCTGGACTCCAGCTTCAGTCCACTGTCTTTGAAGCTCCCCCAAATTCTGGAAGCGACTCTTCTTCACAATGCTGTTAAGGCTGCGGTCATCTCTCTTGGTTGTGCAGCGTTTCCTGCCACATTTCCCCCTTCCAACAGACGTTTTGTGGATGTGCTTTGAAACTGCACTCTGTGCACAGCTTGCTCTTTGAGAAATTTCTTTTTGTGTCTTACCCTCCTGATGGAGGGTGTCAATGATGGTCCTCTGGACAGCAGTCAGATCAGCAGTCTTCCCCATACTTGTGATTTAGTTTACTGAACCAAGCTGAGTGTTTTTCAAGGCTCAGGAAACCCTTGCAGGTGTTTCGAGTTAATTAGACGATTCAAGTGATTCGTTGAACACCCTACTAGTATACTTTTTCATGATATTCTAATATTTAGAGATAGGATATTTGAGTTTTCTTAAGCTGTATGCCATAATCAGCAATATTAAAATAATAAAAGGCTTGCAATATTTCAGTTGATTTGTAATGAATCCAGAATGCATGACATTTTTGTTTTTTTAATTGCATTACAGAAAATAAAGAACTTTATCACAATATTCTAATTTTCTGAGACAGTCCTGTATAGTGACATTAGTAATGAAACAATGTTCCATGACACCCTATAAAGTGCTCTCACATCCATACAGCCTCGTCTCAGGCAGATAAAGCTACACTAACCTACATAGACCAACACGTCAGCAAGTCTAAGTCCAGACTCCAAAGATCCTCTGGCCTCTCTGACCTCACTGTAGGACACAGAGAGAGAAGTCCCTTAGGGCATCAGTGACATGTCACATTGTATTGAGTATAGTGAAGCTGTATCTCAGGAGCAGCTTCAGTGTAAGGGAGCTGTGTCAGTCAAGCTCATGTCCTGAATCATGACTTGGGCCTTTAGTTTGCAATGCCCTACTTTCTTTTGAGATATTGGTCACTGTGAGAAATGAGTGCACCAACAATATGACTCCAAAAGTGAACATGATATTTAAGACACTTCACATTTAGTGTCACTGATGGTGTTTGACAATTACAAGAAAACAATCTGCTATAATGTCATTAAAGTAATTATTCTAAAGAATGTTTTTCTTCTTAAGCGACTTTCTGTCAATAGTGTGAGTTTAATGAGAACTCAGACTTCCCAAAGGCTAATAGTCCGTAATGTAACCATGATGCACTTTAACCAGCACACTTTAATTGCCCTAGAAGGTGTGTGTGTGTGTGTGTGTGTGTGTGTGTGTGTGTGTGTGTGTGTGTGTGTGTGTGTGTGTGAGAGATTGTGAGATTGTGAGGGGAGAACATGGGAAGATTATAGCAGTACAAGCTGTTCAGTCATAAATTAGAAACAGTCCTTTCAGGTGAAGTCTGTCTGTCTGCCTGTCTGTCTGACTGTCTGTCTGATGCTCCTTCTGTCTCTGCTCTGGGGGGAGAAGCTTCTCCTTCCCTCTCTCAGCCGTGTCTCCCCTGAAGGATCGTGTGTACACAACACAAATGCTTCTCCTTCGAGTGCTCTTTAGTTTGTGTGGTGGATAGACTTATATGACTCTGTAGTTTATGCTCTGTCTAGAACTCCCCTCCTATCGCATCACCATGGTGACACACCAGCCAACATTTGAATTAAAATCAATGTAACATTATACAACATCATAATAAGAGGGCAGCTAGTAAAGGGCAGCTGGTGTTAAAGACCAAAAGTAACATCAATACTATCTTTGTGTCTCTCGCATTGGTTCCAACTGAAGACACGAGGGAGACTGCTAACTCGTACTGGATGTAAACAAGATTTCTAAGTTTTCAAAAATTCCGCTTTGTAAATATGTGGCTCATTGACGTGCTTTTTATTGTTTTGGGACAACAATGGAGCGCTGAGGCACAGAGGAAGAAGATGTCTTAGGCTTCGGACACTTAGACGATACTGTTTTGTTAGATTCATTGGTTTCATGGTACACATATAGAAGATCACCAGACTTATCCTTTAAGGAGGTTTTATACTGTGTTCCTATTACAAATGATTTTGAAAGTATTTCTTAAGCATTAACTGCCAACTATACATTATATTGTTTCATTTATTTTAAAATGTTGGAGTTCATCAGCATCACCCATTAATCCCAATGCGGTTATTTGACCTAAAATATACTTTATCTATATCTTAAATATATTGCTATCATAATATAAAATGACATGTACCATGGTGGAACAATGTCTCCACTCTCTGAGGCACACATACAGTGCCGCTAACAAACATTTAAAAAGGTTCTACTCATGTTTGACATCACACTTATAAATCCTTTATGTAATTGTGAACATGTTTAATATAAGTCTGTAAGTTATCTGTCTGTCTAAGCTTGTATGTGTTGTATTATATTTTTACACAGGCCTCTCTTCAAAAACAGATCCCGGTCTCAATGACTACCTGTTTAAATAAAGGGTCAAATAAATGTAAGTGAGATGTAAATTTGGAAGCTATAGTATTTGTTGTGTGGATTCAAATCCCAGCTGTGCAGCATATTGGACAGTCTAAAGAAGAGGCAATATGAAAACTGTCAAACTAAATGACATTCTAGGCTGAGTGCCACAGACTTAACACTCTGCAGGAAGATAAAAGGAGATCAGCAGAACCTCCCGACTCCAAATACCCCTAATTCCCCAAAACTCTTTCTCCAACTTCCCAGACAGTAAAGGGATTTCTACCTTTCATTTTTGTTAGCATGATCCCCTCCATGGAAGTTCTTAAAGAAGCTTCTTGGTAAGAACAACTGGGCTCAAACAGAAAGAAAGGAAATTCTTAACAATCTGCGTTTAAACCTGCAGCTCCAGTCTCTGTATCTCCCCACACGATGCATGCATCATCCACATCCTCCATGTCTACTTCCCGAACATCTGCGGTGTATCACCTAATTGCCTTCAGTCTCCAGAGGGTTTTATTAGACAAGCCCACTTCTCGGCTTACGTCTGTTACCACGGTAACAGCGTCATACCACTGCACCACCAACACACTCATCATCATCACGTATGCATGTTTTTTTCTCCTGTTTTTTGCAGCATTATGTCACATGCTTTCAGGGATGTCCAGTAAACAGGATCACATGAAATGATATTGCTGCTGCTTTGTATTGTGCTCTACATGTTAGCATTTCTGTTTTTAACATTTTTAAGGGATTCATAATTAGGAATGTGTCTCTTATTATGGCCCCAGAGTGTTAAATATCCAATGACGTTTGCTAAACCTAAGCATTGATTTTGCACATGAGGCTGTAGTGAGAGTGATTCTTGGCTTTTATAGTCTAGAGCAGGCCAAGGATGTGATTTTGTTCACTCCTCTCCTTTCCTCCGCTCTGTCTATGACGGTAGGTGTGTGCGCACGTGTGTTTGTGTCGGGAGCAAAGCGCCGCCCTTCGCGAAACAGAGCTCAAAATTGTCTGCGAGCCATATGGCATCATCGAAAGAGCCATATATGGCTCACGATCCATAGGTTCCCGACCCCTGGTCTAGAGAGTAGAGAGAAAAAAAACATAAGTGCAAGGAATGGATTAAGTGTTTGTCTGCTCTATAGTAGGCTGCATGTCACCCACTATGTGACGGTAACCGAGAGTTACTTCCAAATCCAATTAACATTTCATTAACTAACTGCATCATTTTGTGGGGTTACAGGTCAAAAACTATATTTTTCAAATAATTCACAACTAGAACTCCCCCTGTGCCGGTCCTGTATCCGTGTTAACATCACCAACAAGATGTGCAATAACCACCTATCAGTCACATGTCCTGTGCTGCTCTTTACCTTTCAACATTCCAACATGCGCATGAACTATAGTAGATAACTAAAAAAATATTAAGCCTAGGTTTGCAGAATGCCAAAAATGAGATTTTGCCAGCGTGTCCAAGGTATTAATTAAACAGTCCACACAAATGTTGCACCCTGGCTACCCTAACAAAAGTGTTTACTTCAATCACTAACTAAAGGAATTTCTAAACATAATTCTTCTTTCAATTGCTGCACCAACCTTTCTCTCAGCAGAGTGAATACCTAACTGAAGTCATTGGCGATGCCTCAAAAACGTTGATGTGACATACACCAGAGGTCCCAGGCCCGATAGACATCGCTGGTATTGACAATAAAAATGTTTGCGTTTAACAGATTTAGTTTTTCTTCACACTCAACCAATATCACAGATGTTTTCTCTCTGGCAATAGTGTTGAACATTTATGACAAGCTCACTACTGGACGTCTTGTTAAGACCACTTCTAAACGTCAGCGGACATTCACAACAAGGTCAAAGCTGTGTCTCACTTACTGCATCCGACAGTTTGAGGGCAGTGTGTGTGTGTGTGTGTGGAGGTGGAGGTGGAGGTAGTGCACCTCATCTTGGATGCTTCTGAATGCTGCCTTTTTTCATTTCATTGCCCTATAAGTAATCTCCTCCGGTTTGTGAGTCACTGTAGAAGTGGTACACTGCCAGGCTCTTGTAAAAGTTAATATTATTTGTGCTGCTTGAAAGCAGAAGCAGTGACGCAGATGCTGACTCACAACCCAAAATTATAAAATGATTGCGATTGTTCAGCCAATGACTTTATATAACAATATAATTTTTATTTTATTTTTCCTGCAGACAATCCTGGTCGGGGACAGCGGCGTGGGAAAGACATCTCTGTTGGTGCAGTTCGATCAAGGAAAGTTCATCCCTGGCTCCTTCTCTGCTACAGTGGGCATTGGATTCACGGTGTGTGTGTGTGTGTGTGTGCGTGCGCAGTCCAGGCACAATTTCCCCATTAACCTGATGAATTCCCAGCGCACACCATTTTATCAGAGTGTTGCTCTGGCATCAGCAGGAAATGGACCCAAAAGCACGACATACAGACACAAGGGGTTTAAGTGATAGTCTTTACTTAAAAAGGCAACAACAAAAAAGGAATTTTTCAAAAATAACTTGACAGTACAGAGTAACAAAAAACTTGACTAAACATACGTCAAGTGAACAGGCAAGGTAACCAGCTCAAAGAGTGTAACATTAGTGGAACTGCTGGAACTGCCACTGGAAGAACAACAGGAACTGGTGCAGACGAAAGGGAAAGCAGAGATTACTAAAGGTGAAACTGATCACACAGGCGGGAAACACACAAGGACAGGAAGTGAAGTCTCTGAAACGAGAGACAAGGGTGAGTATACCAAAATAAAACAGGAAGACAACTAAAGACAGAAAAACAAGGAGATCACAATTTAGACAAGGGGCCGGGGCATGACACATTTTAGTTCATTGGACTGCAGAAGCACTCCCCTTAACTACGTAAGAGTGCCTCCAACTAAATGTAGGACAGGCTGACTGTCACGGTCAATGACTAAACGGTTTTGTTGTGCACCAGCAGAGTGACTTGTGAGGGGAGAGAGAGCCTGGCTCTCGTTCCTGTTGCAATTTTGAATGTGATGATGTTCCTGTTGATGAGTGTGTTGTATTTCCCTGGCCTAGTGGAAACAGGTTTGACCAACACAACGTCCTTCTACAAGTCTGGTTGTGATAGTAGCAGATACAGCTCTTCTCTTGAAGTAAAGATGTAAAATAATAACGAGCAAGACCTTTTCCCCTTGTGTGATGTCACTCCTCCACATGCCTTAACGCTGTCACACCAGAAAGCAGAGTTCACATATGCTTCCTCTCTAAATAGCTGGTGTTAGCTTGACATACAGTAAGGACTACTCTCAAGGCAAGGCAGTGAACTACAGTAGCTGAGATGCTAACAGCTAACATGCAGGACAACCAAACTCTGAGCTAGCTAGCTCATCGGCTTGTCTAATACCCATGCCTCTTTTATTCTTCTACAGAGAGGTTAAAAGGGACAACACAGCTAATAAGCTATGATAGCTTCCTCCATTTTTTTACTTTTTGTTCCCTCAGGGAATTCATTTTTCCAGAATTTTGCCATTTAAAAGCAGATGTGAGCGAGTCTTTAATCCAACCAACTCTTCACAGTAGCAGGGGTTCCAAAGAGCTGAGTGAGCTGTGTGGATTAGTAACAGGCTCATGATTCTTCAAAGACGTGCTGCTGTTCAATATTTTTTTCAGTGGAGTGGAGGCAGAAATGTCAGCTCGACAAATTAAGGAAAATCGGTCTGAAAGTTTTTGAGAAGATGTGTTTGGGTTTCTGTAATTTCAACTAATTGTCCCTTAATCTGTGTAGCCAGTGCCCTTTCAAACCCAGTTCCAATCTCTTTCTGCTTCTCCCAGAATAAAGTGGTGACTGTTGACGACGTAAAGGTCAAACTACAGGTCAGTAAGTAATTCAGTTCCAGTACAAACTTGATGTGCTTTCACAATAAGAGCCTATTTTTAGAGCGCAGGCTGGTTTCCTCTTGGGCACCAGTGTTGTAACTAAAAGTTTGAGTTAGCCAAGTGGAACCAGGCCAAGCTCTTCGTTTCCTTTTCTGTTTCAGATTTGGGACACAGCGGGACAGGAAAGGTTCAGAAGTGTGACACATGCATATTACAGAGATGCACACGGTGAGGCAAATATACACCATAATCTACGACTGACTGTCAGCTCTACTTTCACCCACATGTTACTGTGATGTGCAGCATTATAACAGTTTGTTCATTCATCTTTTCTCTAAAGCTTTGCTCCTCCTGTACGACATTACCAGCAAAACCTCCTTTGACAACATAAGGGTAAGTCTGGGATATGTCTGCCTCATGGGAAGATGTGGGAATGAGTCATGAGGAGGAAACAGCCTCTAACAAAAACCAATAAAGCTACAGAGAGCAAACAATGACCCCTGTGGATCATCTATCAATAGTAATGCAAACACTTTCTCTCTGTTTTGTTCTGTATATTTGTGGGTCTGTCTGTCTGTCTTGTTTCAGGCTTGGTTAACAGAAGTCCATGAGTATGCACAGAGCGAAGTAGTCATCATGTTGCTGGGCAACAAGGTGAGAGAGAATTGTTTGAGAAGTCTTGAGGAAATAGAAATGGATATGATCTTTAATGAAACCTGACTGGAAAACTGTGGCTTCTTATTATTGTATATACTGTATATAAAATGCATGAATTTATACAGCAGCAAACATACAGTTAATAACTAGCTAGGGAAACATTTAGCAGCTACAGAAACAAATAGTTCTCTATTTCTCAGGAGTTGGTGGCGATCAGAAAGAGAATGAATATTTAACTTTTCATGACGTGGACAGAAACACGACTCAACATGTTTTCCATAAAGTGTAGAACGGACATTGAACTGTTTCCCGCAGTCATGGAGGAATCAAATCAACATTTATCGTCACACATGTACACACATGCACAGCACACAGTGAAGCTGGTTCCCAGTGCCTTGCTCAAGGGCAGCTCAGCAGGCGATCTGGCACTTCTCCTGACCACACTCCGTACTTGGTCCGTTCAGGGACCTGAACCGGTTCCCAGGCCAAGTCCCCACGAACTGAGCTTCTGCCGCTCCATTTGATTAGTTGAAAAGAAAGGTGCGCTCAGCACTGTGTATTGACCATAGCAGTATAATGAGTGCTAACGGTCACAGGTCTTCGCAATGGCATTGGTATTGCTATGTTGATTTTGACATGGTCTGTTGGGAAACGAACCCGGGTCTCCTGCGTGGTAGGCAGACTCTCTACCACTGTGCTACCCAGGGGTGACAGGCTCAGATGCAGAGACAGACACAGGCTCGGAGTGGGTTAGAAAAGGAGTCTTTACTTTTAGACAAACAGGTGGCAGGACAAAACTCAAAATACCTCCAGACAACTAACAGGTAACGTCTGGGCAAAAACAGGATCAACAGAGGATATACGAAAAGCAGGCAGTAAAAGGATCTTGAGAGCTAAAGAGCAAAAAGGCAGTCAACTTAGGAACTCGAGACAAGGGCACAAAAACAGACACTTCAAGAGACGGCTCAAAAACTCACAAACTTGGGCTCCAGCAACAATTCAAGACTCAGCAATGAACAGAAGAAAACAGGCAGCTTATAAAGGCTAGCAAACAAGGAACAGGTGCAACCAATGAAACAATAAAGACAAGCATATGACACACAGAAATGAATGGTGGCGACCCCACATGGTCCAAAGAGGAACTGCAGTCCAAAAACCCTGACAGATTTGAATGGGAGTGTCTGTCTACTCCTTTACTATTTCTATGCCAAAGGCTTATTTCCATTGTGGTCCCCTATGTCAGTGTTGTGTGAACAAAAGGCGAGGAAGACATAAAGGTCTATGTAAGAATGTGGTGCCGGTTACAAACATATTCAGAAACATGTCTTTGCAAATCTGAATTATAATTAATTAATACTGTTTAGAAGAAAACTCCACAGGGAATACTGGAGAGTGAAACGTTTGTATGTTATCATGTGACTAGCTGAAGTGCATTTGTTTTATTAATGTGCTGTCCTGTTCTAACTTCATGACTGCGTGTCTCTGTTAGGCTGACATGAGCAGTGACAGAGCCATCAGGAGAGACGAAGGAGAGAGGCTGGCCAGAGTGAGTGTTTCCTTCACTGCTTTACAACCACAGCTGATGCTGATACTCTGCTGCTCACTGGTCTGCTCCTCTGCTTCTCTTCAGGAGTATTCAGTTCCTTTCATGGAGACAAGTGCCAAGACAGGAGTCAACGTAGAGCTGGCCTTCACTGCTGTTTCCAAGTAGGAAACCGTTTTTAACACTGCTGTATCTTCACTGCGCACTGAGCGGGACACAATCACTCTTTTCAGCTGCTGTTTAGTACAGAGAATACAAGAAGGAATTACCCGTTGCTACTAATTTTCTCAAAATCCAGACTAACTCTAAAGGGGTTACAATGTGATACAACATATGCATCTACTGAATACATCAGATGTAACTGTAACATGTGTTTATTGGTGATGAAATAGCATCATTGTTAATAAATAATTACGCATTGCTTCATCCAGAAATCATCAATAATTAGTAAGCAAATTTAAATTCACATGTTTTATTGCAGTTTCAACCCATTTAGCAAGCCGTCCAATAAATAATATATTAATAGTGATGTCATTTAAGTATTTAAATGGGATTGTAAAGAGCAGTTAAAAAATAAACCCCTAAAATTGACCAAACTTCATAAAAGTCATAAGAAATGTCATTCTTAAAAGGCTTTTACATTTTCAATTCAGTTGAACATTCAGGGATGCTATAATGCTCTGTTGTAAAAGGGCCATTTTTCAATAATAAAGTACAAATGAAGGGATTATTAAATATTTAAATGCTTAAATGGCTATTTTAATTAGATTTTACACTTTAAAATCCCTAATTCCATTCAGAAAAACAATATTTTAAGAAACTATTGTGCATTATTACCCATTAATGTATCCATATACCAAACTAATGATGAAGAATTTCTAAAACTATCCTTATAAAACCCTATTTTAAACCACAATCCCATAACAACATTGATTTCTTCAAGTAAAACATCAACTATTTATCCATATGGTTATTATGAAAATGATTAATACAATTATTGAATTAACATATGAGTAGTTATAGTGAACAAGATGACACCAGTTTAATAATAAACAACAATCTTAACAGGTGGTTGAGTAAAATTGCCCCATACCTCATAAAAAGATCCTTCTTTACTGTTGTTAACTGTACAACTGTTTGATGTCTGATTCTGTTCTTCAGAGAACTGAAGCACCGAGCCATCCAACATCCCAACGAACCCAAGTTCCAGATTCACGACTACATTGAAGCACAGAAGGAGAAAACAGGCTGCTGCAGCTACTTCTAAGTCTGCTGTCCTCTGGAACTGAGTGGGAGGGAACCCCATTAACTCACTGACGCTCCCAAAATATGCTGCAGCCATTCATTCAAAGGGATAAACCAAGCTATAGACTCACAAAACCAACGGTTTTCTTTAACGAGAACATTTACCTAGCAACTGAATATTTGTAATAGATTTTTTAAGCAAATAGTATAAAATTTATTTTTAAAAATTGTTTGAGAACAAAGCTTTTTGTTATTTGCTTTCTTTGTGAGACTTAGATGAAAAGATACAAACCACTCTTGTGTATGTGTGCTAGGTACGGAGGTGGAGTTAGCCTAGCTTAGCATAAATACTACCGGCGGGAGGCAACAGCTAGCCTGGTTCTGTCCAAAGTTCAAATATACACCTTACTTAATGCAGATTAATAAATGCAGATTTAATAAATTGTAATAAAGTCACTACATGGGTCTAGATTAAGGGATCACCAAAGTGATCACAGCTCTTCCTGGGGGACACATGGATGTCTGTACCAGAGTTAATGAGTTAATGGCACTCCATCTGTCAAGTCATTTCACCAAACAACAGAAAAGTCAACCCCTTGGTGGCAGTAGAGCAAATATGAAATCACAAAATATCGGTAGTATTCATCCTCTGAGGGCTGTGAATGTCCGCACACATTTACATTGTAATCAATCCAATAGTTGTTGAGTTATTACAGTTCGGACCCAACTGGTGGACCAACGGACCGACATAGACATCCAGAGCCATCGGGCTAGCATGGCTAAAACCACCACTTGTGGTGTTAGGGGGAGTTACAAACTAGTTATTGCTTAGCTTAGCATACTCCTTTTAATTTACCACAACAAGATGTTACAAGACACCAGTTTTCCAAAGTGTAAGAAACTAAAAACTTCATAAACCCACACACCACTGGCATGAGCCAGAAGAGCACACAGTCTCAGGCAGGCTTAGTTTGGATCCGCCTTGAAAAATCAACATTATTACAGTCTAATTTATCACACAATCTACCAACAGACAGACAAAGGCCATAAGCTGTGTCATAGATGTAATTCAAAGCCAACGACATGGACAAAAGCCCTGTCTGTTTATGACGTAGATTGTAAACAAACTGTTGGAGAAATTTACTGCTATTGAATGCTCGCTGACTAGAGAAAAGCTCAGGGACACAGCTGGAGGAAGAGCTGACGTGCTCTGAGACTGCAACACAACTCTGTTT
This sequence comes from Cottoperca gobio, assembly GCF_900634415.1. Classification (NCBI taxonomy): domain Eukaryota; kingdom Metazoa; phylum Chordata; class Actinopteri; order Perciformes; family Bovichtidae; genus Cottoperca; species Cottoperca gobio. The sequence goes on from NC_041373.1 coordinate 3,107,995, forward strand.
CTGAACATGCAGAGGAATGCTAATGTTTTGGTCACCTGAAACAAGTCTTTTGTGGACAATGATCTGTAATTGAATTTCCAATGTGGTTCTTCTGATAGGAAACATGTATGTACATAATGTATTTGTGAGTGAGTGAACAGATTCTTGAAAAACAGTTTTTTGACATGTTGGCTGCATTATTTCTGTGTGTGTGTGTGTGTGTGTGTGTGTGTGTGTGTGTGTGTGTGTGTGTGTGTGTGTGTGTGTGTGTGTGTTTTGTTTTAATGGCTTGATTAAGGACTCTAAAGCTCAGCTGCATGTTTGCTGGATTGCATGAACCAATCAACCAAATCTGTGCGCAGTGCCTCCAGAACATATGGAACTCTGTTTATGGTTGTATCAAGACAAACATAAAGTAGAATAATTAGCATTTCTCTTCAGATTTAGGCTCAACTGAAGGTTATATTTTGTTTTGAAATACAACATCTCGTCTATAAAGCCATATCAACACATTAAAGCTGCATTAATGGATGAACAAAGTGTACACAAAACCTATTGCCTGTGAAAAAGCAAACAGTTGCCTAGTTACAATGAGACACAGCAGTTATTTAGAGTCAAATTTCTGGCCATTCAACAAATGGCCATTCATTTGTCTGTCTGCCATTTCTCGTTGGGCAGGCAATTTTCCAATTTTCAGGCCAGACAATCAAAAACAATTATTTAAAGGATGGTGGTAATTCCATAACTTTTACATTAGACGTAGTTATTTGATCTATTGGTAGTACAAACAAATTCATTAGTGGAGCTTTAAGCAACTACGATGTCTGATCAATCCATGTTTAGATTTTACTGTAACATGGGCAAGTTTCTGAGCTTCAGTTTGCAGTATGCAATAATCTGCAAATATTTCATTTTGGTCAAATACTGTATGGATGCTCAGGTCTCACACAGTTTATAATGTAAACATATTGAGATTATTGCCTTTAGACTTTGTACACATTGGAAAGTTGTATGTTGTCAGACAGAAAAGTTATCTGTTGATGTGTTGTATGCTGCATAAGAAATAAACTATTTTTATCTGAGCACACTTAATTGGAACAGTATAATATATCCTAGGGTTTGTTTTAGCAAAAATGGGTGTGTGTGTGTGTGTGTGTGTGTGTGTGTGTGTGTGTGTGTGTGTGTGTGTGTGTGTGTGTGTGTGTGAGAGAGAGAGAGAGTCTTAAAATATTCTTTAAAGTTTAAAGAATATATTAAGACTATTAAACTTGTAATTTGTTCTTTATAACATTTATTTTACATTTATATATACACCATTTACCATATATAATCAACAGGTGAACCATGAATTCAATGTTTAATGGATCATGTTCAAAATGTGTTATTACACTTTTACAATCAATTTGACATTATGATTATTTTTACACAGTATATATCTAGTCCAGAAAGTCTGGTTTTATATTTACTCACTAACCGATCATGATACGTGTCATGGTCAACATAATCACATTAATTTGTAGTGAAACTGTATAGTTATAATCCTACAGAATAAATAGGAAAGAAACTTCCTATTTGCAGATGTAGCCTTCACAATAAAAGCACAAACATGGCCGCTTTTAAAAGGTGGACTAAAATGTATTTATCTTAAGTTTTGTTCTCTAGTTCTCAACCTTTTACCAACTCCAACAAGGTAGAGATTGAGTGCTTTTGTAGTGCACTTACCTTACTTTTTGGAGGCCATGTTACAACATGTGGTATCCACCTATTTACGAGATAATATTTTCTCTCCTATGTTGATTAGCTATGGGAAGTTGTGTTGTTGAAAGTTGTTGAAAAGGGTAAGATTTGGCTAAAGATGTTTTAAATAAAACCTTGACAGCCCTCAGAGGTCTAAAGATTGTTTTCATTTTTTAAGAGGCCTGAACCAACTCACTGTAACAGAGACAACCTGCCTTTTCAGACTGTAATAGTGGCACTCTGATCACATGCCACTGAACTAGTTATAGTATTAGTAATATAGTGGTCTCTTTTCTGTGTAGGTTTATTTTTTATCTTGTGGCCTTGTTCAAATTAAGGGACAGTAAGTCTAAAATATATTGGTATGCAGCCTTTTTAAACACACTCTCTGTAACGTTCAACTGTACACTGTAGTTTAGATTTCCAAATTCTCGGACAGAAAGATGCAGAGGATGTTAAAATCATTTGTGATCATGCAGTCTGAACAGTATCAGCTTTTATTTTGAAAAACGGATGACACGTGTTAATTTTATTGTGTGAGTTTGACGCTGCACCTCCGCTGAGCACGGGACGGTGTCGGAGTGGAGTTGAAAAAGAAGATTGCAACACAGCAGTTCAGTTCACAGGGAGGATCTGTGTACCGAGAGAAAGCAGAAACATTAGCAGTGGAAAGTTTCCTGTTAGTCAGTTCAGCGGAAGTGGAGCTCGAGCAAAGTCAGTGTGCGCAACAGGTGTCAGTTTCTGTTAGGTTGGAGTGTAGGTTAGAAGACTCTGAAGTGTTCGGGTAGTGAGGACTAAAGTCTTCGTCGGGTAGAAGAGTACCAACATGTCAAACCTCCGACCCAAACTGTGTGTTCTGGAGAAAGGATCCAGCGGCTACGGGTTCCACCTACACGGAGAGAAGGGCAAGACCGGCCAGTTTATCAGGCTCGTGGAGTCTGACACTCCCGCCTCCGCTGCCGGGCTTCTCGCGGGCGACTGTCTGGCATTCGTGAATGGGGAGAGCGTGGAAGGCGAGAGCCACCAGCAAGTGGTCGCCCGGATCCGGGCCACCGCCGAGGCTCTGGAGCTTATCGTGGTGGACCACGAAACGGCTGATCTGCTGAAGAAACACAACCTGCAGTGCCGGAGGGAGTTCGTCACGGAGGGGATTCCCCTGCCCGGCGGGGACAGCGACTCTGACCACGGGGACTCACAGAGCAACGGAACCCCGAGGGAGTCCAGCCCTGCCCCGCGTGAGAACGGGGATGCTTCCTCGGAAAGGTCGGGGAGGCTGAGTGTCAGCTCCAGCACCAAGGTACTGTACAGCACCTTAACTCACTCTTCTTCACTTAGTGTAGGCTGCCGTAGGCTTACGATGCACATTATTCATATTATAATATATTATAAAAAATATATTATTGATGAGCAAACAAGAGGCAAAACCTTTGACTTTCGGTCAATAGGTCCATTAACCTCTCGACCTTTTATGGAGTTTTGTAGAAGCATACTGTAAAAATGAAGTAAAAATAAAAAAATCAATAGAGAAACCTGACCATGGAAATGTATTCTCAGGCTTCGGATCAGTGTGTGTTATAAACACCCTCAACTCAAGGTCCACTTACTTTTATTCATTTGATCCACTATCATATTCTTAGTTGCAAACAGTTTAATGTCAGAAATGTTTATTTGTTGCGTTATTCAACAAGTTAGACACAATATTGCCATAAAGCATTGTTTGTTTGTTTTTTTACTATTTATTTTGGCTTTTAGTTTTTTACACGTTTACACTAACAACACGATGGATACATTATGGAAAGGAGAGAAATAAAAAACCTATGAAACAAACAAACCAAAAACACATATTTATTCATGTAACACCGCAAACGACCTCTGACAGTTGAACTTTGTCACTGCAATACAATGTTCTTCCTCGCAGCATAAGTAAGAATACAGTACAATCTGTTATTGTTACATATCTGCCTGGGAGGCACAGGATGAGGGACCCTGGGTCCATCTCCTGTTTCAGACTCAATATTCTTCTTCTACTTCAATGATCACATTGGACCAATACCTTTACAGTTCACTCCACTGTATTGCTTTGGTATGATCGTAGAGTGAAATTGATTCAGCATGTCTCCAAATATCTCCCCACTGCCATAAAGTATTGTTGATCATTGATTTACTTGGCAGCATCATTTACAATGCCCTAATACACCCATAGCTGTTAAAGGGACAGAGTACATGAATAGTATGGGAGAATGTATATCCTCTCACTGTATATGTTTGCATATGGCCCAACTCTGTGTGTGTGTGTGTGTGTGTGTGTGTGTGTGTGTGTGTGCATAAGCTGCAGTGTAAGGTGTACCAGGTCATTAAAACACAATTCATCCCATATGATTGCATTATAGGAGTCAGACTCTCTTGTCATATGCTCCTGGCTTTTATCTTCTTATCTGATCTGAGGCCAGCCCTGCCTCTGAGCTGTAAAGGTTATGTGGAAATAGATCTCCTATTAAGTAGCCACTTTCAGTGCCAGTGAAAGGCTACAAGCTACGACAGAGAGGTGACACAGCACGGTGAAATGTGCCAGGCCTCTACTCATTCCTGCTCAGCACAGTCGTTGTCATACAAGTGTCTGTCAGTCTCTATGCTTCGGGTCTAGAATTCCCCATCAGGTTTGGCTTGTTGGACAGGAGACTTTCTCACATGGATGAACGTCAGTGAGGCAGAGCATAATTATTTACGCTCTTAATATTATCTGATAGAATTTTGAGAGATATGAATTGACATAATGGGATAGAAAAAGTGCTTTTATTGCACACGCCCAGAGTGCCTAGACTTTAATGTTGGATGAAGTTGCACCACAACTTTAGATTTTCTTTATGAGTTTTGTCGATGGTACTCACAGAAGCTCTAGATTAGCAACAATACTAATGGACCTTCCAATACACCAAACTTGTATTTCTTTGATGCATTTCCTTCCTTGGATTACCACAGCCCTGCCTGTTTAAAAGGCCTGCTTGTCTGTTATGAAACACATTTGTAAGGTTATCCTTTTGAAGTGGTAATTACCATGGCAAAACTTTGTAGGCTACGTAGCCTCACTGTTTTAGCCAGTACAAAGTCTGGAACAAAATGTTGTGTAACAGCAAGGCAAAATAGCTCTAATTGTTGAAGTGTTTATATGTGTGGAGCTCTGAGAGTAGGAAGTGTTATTTTATCTGGGGCTTACAAAAATAATAGGATCCATCCATTGTCTACCTCTTATCCGAGGTTGGGTCGCGGGGGCAGCAGCTCCAGTAAGGAGCCCCAAACTTCCCTTCTCCGGGCCACATCCTCCAGCTCCGACTGGGGGATCCCGAGGCGTTCCCAGTGAGGAGATATAACCTCTCCACCGAGTCCTGGGTCTTCCCCGGGGTCTCCTCCCAGCTGGACGTGCCTGGAACACCTCCCTAGGGAGGCGGCCAGGTGGCATCCTTGCTAGATGCCCGAACCACCTCAACTGGCTCCTTTCAACATAAAGGAGCAGCGGCTCTACTCCGAGTCTCTCATGGATGGCTGAGCTTCTCACCCTATCTCTAAGGGAGACGCCAGCCACCCGTCTGAGAAAACCCATTTCGGCCGATTGTACCCGTGATCTCGTTCTTTCGGTCATGACCCAGCCTTCATGACCATAGGTGAGGGTAGGAACGAAGATAGTTATGGCGCCATTGGTCTGTGACCTTCAGCAATCACTGGATCGGTTCACAGCCGAGTGTGAAGTGGCTGGGATGAGGATCAGCACCTCAAAATCTGAGGCCATGGCTCTCAGCAGGAAACCGGTGGATTGCCTACTCCGGGTAGGGAATGAGCCATTACCCCAAGTGAAGGAGTTCAAGTACCTCGGGGTCTTGTTCGCGAGTGAGGGCACGATGGAGCGAGAGATTGGCCGGAGAATCAGCGCAGCGGGGGCGGTACTGCAGTCGCTTTACCGCACCGTTGTGACGAAAAGAGAGCTGAGCCAGAAGGCAAAGCTCTCGATCTTCCGGGCGATCCTCGTTCCTGCCCTCACCTATGGTCATGAAGGCTGGGTCATGACCGAAAGACCGAGATCACGGGTACAAAGAAGAAAAAAAGACGATAAAAGAAAATAATAGGATAGTTATAGTTATTTTTAGACTTGGCCCCCTCAGTAAGTAGGAGTTGAGGGTCGGCTACAAAACAACAAAGGTACTGGAAGTGATTCAGTGTCTTTCATGGATTACATTATAAATCCTCATACTTGCATAACTATAGGTTATCGTTAGGGCTGGACTTAGTGATGATTTCCCTATTGGTTATTTTATCACTTTTTCATGTCTTTTCCATTTGAAACCCTCTTCCCAAGAGGAAGTTGGATCAACCATTCAATGTGTGCTTTGGCTGGTTACCCATAACACCCCTCTCTGTGTTGATCCACAGAAATGTTAACGTGTTTATTTGCAGAAACATAACTCCATTATAAATGATCAGACACACCAGGATATAGTCCAACGACATTTCTGAGTTAAATCAATTCATTTCAGTGTAATCGCTGAGGTCAGCAGATCTGAATGCAGGGGTGACGTAAATTAGAGCAAATCTTTTGTGTGAAGTTCAACGTTGGTTAAATTTGGTACCGACCTATTTGGTTCTTGTGACATCCCTAATTGTGACGGACCAGAGCGTGTGTTCGTGAAAGGCTAGCTACAGTACTGGCTCTGCAAGTAATCTCTTTAGTTTCAAAACTATCAACTCCTTCTATTTCACCTGGATATATGTGTGAACTTGTGATCAGCCTTTACTATTATATAAACAGGGAAAAGCTGATTGTTTGCTTCATAAATGACTTCAGTGATGATTAGATCAAAGTAGCTGACAGTTGGTATTCCGACAGTTAACTGTTTTGTTACCATTGTACGGCATCACATGTTGTTTTCGTCGATGCCCCTACAACTCATTGGTAACATCAGGCTCACAGCTCTCTGATGGCAGCCTCAACCTCAACCTGTGGAACCAAGTTACCATTTGTTGCCTTTACCTTTTATGGATCTCCTACATGCCCCTGTTCTGCTGTTATACATGGGATGTCTACATCCCTGTCTCAGTCTATGTAGGGCGCTCATGCCCCATCACTAATACTCTGACCTCCAGTAAGTGAAAAGCCCAGGCTGGCTGGGATGCTGCAAACCTCCAACTACATTCCTCCCTGATGGGAAACTTGGCAGAGCCTGACTGATGGTCTTACACTGGCCTCTGATAGCAGCCTCTCAGTGGGATACACTTGAGTGGGCTGGCCAATGATGATGTGAAACTAGCTGAGCACAATCATGGTTACGCTTCAGACAATAGTTCCTTTCACGTGATTCTCTTGGGTTGGACTTGGTCTTGCAGTCCAGGACTCAGTCACCAACCTCTTTTCACACTTACTTAAAAAAAAAAAATCCTCATGGCGTCGACTTGGATATCTAATACTTCAGAGATTTCTTCTTCCTGGAAGATAAAAGCATAAAGTGATTGAGCATGTCATCATATTATGGTAACATCCTAGCCTCCAGCGACTCAGTCCTCCGCCACCCTGAGCGAGGGCCTTCTAATGGTCACCATAGAGATCCCAGCAGCAGAAAGAGGCTTTGTCTACAGTGTTTGCATGGGGAGAAAAGCTTGTGGGCCTGGGAGGAAAGGAGAAGGGACTCTCCCGTCTCACCAGGGAGGCCATGCTGACCCTGAATACCTACACTCTCACTTAACACACACTGCCAATAGGGCTGCAGTGAAGTGTGTGTGTGTGTGTGTTTGGGTGTGGGCAAGAGGGGGCTGGCCACAGGATTAAATCAATTTGAGCAATTGAGCAAAAGCAATTTGTTCTGTACTTGAATGTCAAACAAATGATGACATAATGGCATCCTAAATGATGGGTGTTAAAAGTGTTAAGGCAAGGTGGAATATAATGTAAAAAAGTCTTTGCCATTTCCCTCCCAACAAAGAATCTATTGGTTCCGCATGTGGAGACGATACGGACTCCTTATGTTTGCCGGGTTGTCTTACAGGGACTTTGTGAGCTCCTTGCTTCCACTCCCTGTTGCAGTGACTGAAGATCTTAAGACTTTGAACCTCAGACTCAGAGTGAAGTCCTTGAGGCTGCTTCCATCTTTCCAATGGATCATTTCCTCTCCAGTGTTTCACAACCTCTCTTATCTCTCAGCTCACATAAACCTGGGAAAGAGCAATTAATCTGCCGCTTTATTGATTCAAGACTAGTGAATTCTATAAATCAAGATTTGATATGTTACTCAATTTAGCCGCAGTTACTTCAGTTTATTCCATCGATGGAATGTCTAGTTATATAATATACCAGCGATAGATTAGAGGGAGGCTTGGAACTGCACCTGCATGAATTCAGTACAAAAGTCCCAACCAATGAGAATAATATTTAGTCTCAGTTTAATATTCACGCATTTTCCAGTTTTCATAGTACTGAAACGATAAGTGACCGTATAGCTTTGCCAATGCTTTCAGCACTAATAGAGGTGTTGATATTTCAAAGTTTGTTTTTGATAATATCTCCTTGTGTTTGTTTTTTAAATAACTGTTGACACAATTATTAGCAGGACATTTTAATAAACTTAGAAATGTTCTATATTGGACAGATGTACAGATGACAGATGGACTGCAATGTAACCAATTGGTAACATATACAGTATGTGCAATAGCTCATTTAGGATTTTGATGGCTATTTTTCAGTATTTTCTGACATTTTACAGACAAGTCAATAAAACCAAAATAATCAAAATATGGACAATCACCCCTCAAGGTCCCTCAGTAGCTGCTCTGGAGCTTTTAGCTCCATCACATGATCTTCCTCTGCATGTGGAGTTTCCCAGCACTTTAGGGACCATCTGCTTCAAATTAAAAATAAATAGTTGATAGTTGCCACCTGTTGTCAAAACTAAATGTGTTCTTTGGTACAAATCTACGTATGGAAAAAAAAAGGTTGTGTTTTGAGTGCCATCCCATCATTGACTGTAACTTTAGCAGCCTCGAGGTCAGACGGCCTCTTTACGGACCCTGCAGTTGGCTCATGGTGCAAATTCCCATAACATACAGCAGAATGGGCTCACATTAAGAGATGCCAGTGCCTTTGCTGGAGCTGCACCTGGTAATGGAAATGAAAAACCCCTCAGCAGTGATCACATAATGAATATATTGTTATCATTATTACCATGTTTGTGCTAAAAGAATGTTAGATGTGTACGATACAGGCAGCTGAATGCACGGCCTAAATCACCCTCATTACCCTCATTATATAGCATTTGTATGTGATGTCATCATCTGATGGATGATCTGATTTTCTATAGATTACTCTGATCCATCTAGCCATCATGTGTACTGCAGATAACACACTGCATATGTGGAGTTACATTAGGGGCCGTACTGGGAGACTCAAGTCAAATATACATATGTTTTATTCATCAACGACGTGTGTCTTGATTACATAGCATCGACAGCATTGATTGTTTTGTGCCATATTTATATCTATTGCAGTCACAATTGGTCAATTATTTTTTAATTCCCATAAACATCTTTTACTGAAGTGTGTAATTCACTGACCTTCAAATGGACTTATATGATATTTAGGAATGAGTTTTTAACAGTGGAGGTTCTTCTGAATAAAAGAGAGAAAAACAATCCGTTGTGTTACTGTAGCCTGCAGGAACATCAGATGATCTTTAAATGGGCTGCCTTCCAAAACAAACTCCATAAAGAGCTGTTTGCGGCATGTGACTGAGATCCTCACTGACCCACTGTTTTCTTAGTGACAGAGTCTAAAGAAACGCACACAGGAAAAAGCCTGTTGGCTGCCCAGGCTTCCCTTCCACTCCTTTACTCTCAGCAGTAGAGAACATGTAGCCATTCAGTCATTTCAGCATGTTCCACTAGAGCTTAACCAATGTCATGCTTCTGATACTGACAGGAGACTTTGAGCCATCACTGCTGTGATCAGGTCGTTCCCTTCCGCTCTGACTGGACCCTGAAGATAAGCTGTCTTTGCCATGACAGGGATTATAATTACATTTGGTTCAAGCTATCAGTGAAGTGACTTTGAAGTCGCTCCGCCTCCCAAACTCTGAAGGCAATTATACTTTGTTACATATAATCGGCGAGCAGTTGCTAAATTGAGAATTCAGCATGACATGACCGATTTGAGATGATTGTATGCACAGAGGCGAGGGGGGAATTAGGCTCTGTGAAGCTAAAGAAAAAAGAAAATATGTAAGTAAAAAAAAAACGATGGTCAGGGTTGTGGTGACAGGAGGCTAAACAAAGCAACCCAGCCACACCCTGCAGCTCCTCTTAGGGCATCCTAATTCTTCCACAACGTCCTGGGTCTGCCCTGGCATCCACCAGGCTGATCAGATGCCCCAACCAGTGTTTAGTGCTGCTAATTGTCATTACATCCCTTTTGCACTCATAATACATCCTGGATCTGAGGCCTGGGTGGTGTGTCTTGAACTCATTTTTCAGATTTCCTGCTAGAGGCCACTTCTGTAAACACACACACGCACATGCACACACACACATACACACACACACACACGCACATGCACAGCAGGTTTCCCTGTCAGCAGACGAGTTGTTAGCTGTAGGGGATGAACCAACGAGGAAACCACTTCCTGTCCTGTAGCGCGTTGCTATAGTGCTGAAGCTGAAGACTGTTTTTGTAGATTATGTGTAGTTGGTGTTGATTATGTAAGATAATAACTTGCTCCAGCAATAAACGCAAAGCTAAATGTTACCATGTTCATGAGGCGAGCACACAGTCAGTCAGTGTGAGACAGTTTGGACAGATTGGACGTCACACACTAAAATACAACTGACTGCTTTACTCAACATGATTTATTTACTGTAACAGCTAAAGACTATACACGTAACAGTGCCATGCAGGGAACTAAAAAGCATCTTAAGGGAGGAAATTGGTTCCTTAGGTTACAAAGGGGATGATTAAGCAAAATAATGAGCTAGCAGTTTTTGTTTGGGTTTTTTTTTTCTACAGGAAATGAGGACGGCTTGTTACATTTTGTTATCCTAAATGTAATTACATTACCACAACAAGTGATAGATTATAGTACTTCATCATTGAACAGATATTTTCAATTGATTTTTGGATTTTTTATTTAATAACATTATTATTATTATTATTATTATTATTATTATTATTATTATTATTATTATTATTATTATTATTATTATTATTATTATATGTATTTTTCAGAGCTTTCAACTACATCTCATTATCTTCATTAGCAAATGGAACGGGCTCAACCATGAGATAAAAATAATTTAAATAAATAATTGGACCTTGAGTTTAAGTTATTTTGTCACATGGATGATATATGTAATATATAATAATAAAACAATTGGCAATTATTCAATACAAAAGCAGTTTAAAAAAAGGCATCCTGGTAATCTCGCCTGGTGTTCTGAGTCTTTACCGCAGTGGCCCGGGTTCGATTCCAACCCTAACCCTGCAAGTCATGCCTCCCCCTCCCCCCTTTCCTCTCTATCTAACCGTACTACCCATAAAAAAAGCGACAAAAAAATAAAAAAGGACGAAAAGGACAAGTTTTCAAAACTAGTGCAAAAAAACAACAACTGAGTTTTACAGTGATTTTACCAAGTGGAGCAATTACTACATAACCCTGGCAAGGTTTCATAAAATAAAACCATCGCAACAAAAATGTAATTATCGATTGATAACAAATAATCATTCTTCTGCCAAGCAATGTAGTTTTCAGCAACGTTGAGCAGAGTGGTTTCCAAGCAGCACAGATGCAGCAACACACAGATGCTGTGGAGCTTGATCAAAGAGCGGGATGCATATTAACACTTCTGTGGATATCCTCATTAATTGTTGAAGTAATGTTCAGTCAGGCCCAATTCTATGCACTGTTAAATTCAGTGAGGAACCGTCCATTGCATAACTCCTTTGAGGTGGACTGTAGCAATCCCTGGACTCAACACATGCAGCACAACACACCTGTAAGGGTGGTGGCTCTGCTCAATCTTCCCTTACTTTGTGAAAATGATCAACATGTTTTTCTCACTGTGGAATTGTGGCCATAAATAAAGATCATAAAGGTTTCACATCACACATGTTTCACCCTGATTTCAAGGTCCTCCCAACAAGCCAGCTCTCATTATGTGACACCATGTTGGAGCACAGGATCTGATGTTTAACTACAGCCAGCTGTAAAACTATTAACCCCCCATATTCAACAAGCTTAGGGAATGTTTACAACGGCTGCCTGCTGCCTCTCGTACCATCACACTTTAACTAGGCTGATCCTGCATTCACACTGTGGCTGTTTGTGGCAGATCTCAAACCAGATGTTATTTTTCTCTTGGTACAAAGAGACTGTGGTTGACCTTTAACCTCTCTGCAGAATGATGGCTCAATCGAAAAGGGCCTGATTGGTACGCCTGTTGTTTTTCTTTGTTTTTCTGCATATGCGACTGCTGACTATTGGTATACTTTCAGTTCAGGTAGCTGTCACTGTCATAATGCTAATATCTTTGTGGTAGTCAACCCGGCTGGGCTAGCTATAGTGCGGTGTCAGTCGGTTGGTCCTGGACAAAGTTTAAAGTTTATTTGAACCAATCCCATGAAAAGACCAAAACAAACAATGTGTTCCTCCGTCTATCAATACTTTCTAACTTCCTGTCTGTGGCACTCAGACACACACTCATAGGGGATTTACTGAATCTTCAATTTTTTTAAAGGCTGGTCACCCCCAACCCTCTAGATCAGGGGTCTTCAACAGGGGGTCCGCGACTCCCAGGGTGTCCACGGAGGTAATGGAGGGGGTTCGCAAAGTTGTTTGTAGATAAAGCAATTTAAAAAAAACAAAAAAACGCTACACCAGTTTAGGGGTCCTTGGCCTGAAAAACGTTGAAGACCCCTGCTCTAGATAACTGTATGTGGACATATCAATATTAAGTAATAAATTAAAATATAAATATACTGTGTGTTAAATGTATTTTAAAATAGAAAACAGGAAAAGCTTTCAGGTTATAATGGAACATGTGAGTTTTCATGTACACCAGGAATAAGATCCAGATCAGAACCACGTGAACCGATGATTGTGGAAGAATTAGGATGCCCTAAGAGGAGCTGCAGGGTGTGGCTGATATCCATCTTCCACAAGCAACCAAACCTGTCCGTTAAGCCGTCAGCCGAGGAAAGTTAAGTCTGATTGGCTCAGATTCAGCTAGACTGTGTTGGCGGCTGAGATGCATCAGCATTGAGCCGTGTTTACCGTGTCAGATGTTCCTATCGCTGCTCTCACCGTCACTGTCTGTCTGACAGCTGGCTCTTTCGTGGGATCTGTTGACATATAGGTATGGTATGTTACACTAACACTTCCCAACAGCATGTGTGTGACAACGCACTGCATACCACCAAGGATTGGTATGTGCGACTGAATTCTATAATAATAATAAACCCTGAAAATCAGAAAGCAGAACTCAAATGAGTGATGCTGGTGACGTCGTAGAGATGTATGGAGATGGTGAGCAATGGAGACGTGCCCTGTGACTCTCTGCTCAGGCTCCGAGGGTTCTTCTTCATATTGCAGAAAGGTGGCAATCTGTCTCTGGTCAGCTCCTGATAGCAGATGCTCTCCTCCCCTGTGTGCCATATTGGGGTGGAACCTGCGTTAAGTCAGGGAACAAAAGTCTATTACACACTAAATACTAAATACATATGTATATATGTATACATATATGTATACATATATATGTATACATATATATGTATACATATATATGTATACATATATATGTATATGCATACATATATATGTATATACATGTATGTATACATATATATTTGTACATGCATGTTGCGTGTGTACTTTGCACCTCCCCTGTTATATCATCTTCATTAACAGCCGCTGGTTAAGTGGACTTTGTCATAAATGAGTTATTCCATCCAAAGGTCCTCTGAAGATCACTGAATCGTTCAGCAATCATCAACCACGCTGCCTTTTATATAAACTCTTGGACCGATGTGTAAGCCACTCTGTGTGTGGATGAGAGGTTACGTCTGTCTTGAACGCTGAGGTTGCAGTGGTTGATCTTTAATGGTCACTTGGCAGGGAATCATTTACAGAGCGTGTTAGTGCTGCAGCTGATAGGGCAGATAGCTGAGGTTTTATCAGATGGATGAAGTGCAACAGGTGGACGGGGGATATTTGTTATCAGAGTCTCATGTGTTCGCGCCTGTTACTGCCTCATTGCTGTAAAAGGGTTTGGAGGCTGTTTCCTCTCAGATTGGTGTGGAAGCCACATCTCAGCCTTCAATAGATGAAACAGTAAGAATGTCAAAAAGAAAGAAAAAAAGTATAAAATTGTCACATGGAGTCAGAATGATGAGATACAAATTTGAAAATTGAAATATAAGAAATCAAAATGTTGACTTTATCTCATAATTAAGACGTAGTATTTATATTCATCCTACATTTTCATCCGTTAAATGTTTCTTTCCTGGCAGACATAGGCTTCCATATATGTCTGCAACAAATCCATGGGCTGGACTATATATACAAAGTTAAGAATAGAATGTGCATTTTTAAAGTACAATTGGCAGCCATACACTCGGAACATTTTGATATTGACTATTAGAAAATGACAGCTGAAGCTGGAAACTTCTTTGTAATAAATTCAACAATCATTTCCAGGAGTGCTGTTCTAAAGTTGATGACGTCAGTGCAACAGGGCTCTAAGGTTTAATGGTTGAATGGATCCTTCCCCCGCACATGGGATTACACAACTAACTAGGTGTAGGCCACAGCAGGATTAGCAGAGAGCTGCTGCAGTTTAGTGTGTGTGTGTGTGTGTGTGTGTGTGTGTGTGTGTGTGTGTGTGTGTGTGTGTGTGTGTGTGTGTGTGTGTGTGTGTGTGTGTGTGTGTGTGTGTGTGTGTGTGTGTGTGTGTGTGTGTGTGTGTGTGAATGCATAAATGCAAGTCCATTCATTTATTTATTTAATTACACATTTTTACATGCTTTTGAGTTTATATTTTGATATTTCTCACTTGTCTTATAGTGTTTTTAGTTTTTTCTTGTTTCATTCCTAACATTTCATTCATTAATAGTTTTTCTGCTGGAGACTGGCTTCAGGGGATTTTTCAGGGGCTCTGGGAGCAATGATTATTCCCTGGAAATACAGAGCTCTTTATAAACTCTAGATCTTGTTGCATTAATCAGCTACACGCATGAAGCTCAAGATGATACTGTATGTTATTGATATTGTACACAGAGAGGCAGTACAATCTGACTGATTTTCTCCTGTGTGTGTGTGTGTGTGTGTGTGTGTGTGTGTGTGTGTGTGTGTGTGTGTGTGTGTGTGTGTGTGTGTGTGTGTGTGCAGGAGGAGAGAGGCGGGCTGCGGCCTCGTCTCTGCCACATGAAGAAAGGAACCAGTGGTTACGGCTTCAACCTGCACAGTGAGAAGTCCAAACCAGGCCAGTTCATCAGAGCTGTGGATGAAGACTCTCCAGCACAGAGAGCAGGCCTTAAAGCACAGGACAAGATCATCCAGGTACACAACACATGCACACAGTCGCTGCTTCACATCCTGAGTGGGATGTAGAATGTAATGTGCGTATGAGTTTTGCATAAAGAGTGCAGAAATCAACATTTTCTCCCTCGCTGTGTATGTAAACACCAGGTCTTCTGGCCATGGCAGGGTCAGAGTTAATCCACTTACTGTGTCTGTGGACTAACTCACATCCTTCTCCAACAGCCTGCAGGGGGGGGGGGGTGTAATGTAAATGGGATAATAGCACAACTGTACATACTGTATTCACAAGGACATAAAGCTTTTAACAGGACATTGTGGCGGGTTTAGAGGTGGGTTTTAGGAAACAGACTGCTGGCAGTTTAATGCATTCTTTCTGTGAGGCTCACTGAAGTGGAAGAAAGCAGAATGTTCCGTACCACCCTACCGTTCACAGCCACTGTGGGAGTTGGTGAGACGGAGAGATTCCAGACGGTATTCCCACCTCGGATCTTCCTCCCACAGAATTCCTCAGCACCTTATCTCCCTGGAGACTTGATTAGTTCCAACTGTGGGAGGATGCTTGTATACCGCGCTCTGCAATAACACTGTAACCAAACACTGTCCAACACTGGTACCATTCTCTTCTGCCCGGTGTCACTCCGTTCATCACTTTCCACCACAGCAACAATATTAGCATCTTTTCTTACCTCACGGAAACAGCATCATTCACTTACTTTGTGTAAATAATCAGTGACACCACATAGTTTATGTCCAATGTTCTTATCATCCTCTGACACAAAAACATTATAAATGATTTGAGTATTTCTATTTTGAATGTCAACAGCTGTAGTGTAGGATCATTTGATCAAGTGGAATAGAGAAATCTGTATTTGGATATTGTATATTCATATATATTGTATATAATAATAATAATAATAATAATAATAATAATAATAATAATAATAATAATAATAAGCTTTATTTGTATAGCACCTTTCATGCAAGAATTGCAGCCCAAAGTGCTTCACAGCAAAAACATAACAATTAGTACAAGATTAGACAGAATAAGAGCATTTACAGTACAATAATCACAGTGTTGATGTAAATGAGTCTAAAGTACCATTACAAAAATAGCAGAATTAAAATAGTATGCAGAAATGAAATAGCAGAATTAAAATAGTCTAAAATAACATTGGCACACCATTCTTGTAAATGTTTTAAACTATCAGGGCCATATTTTGAAAGTATGAGATCAACAATGGGCCACTGTGGCCCTTCAACTGGTTTACTCCCTTTGCTACCCATTATTTACGTTTACAGTGTCAACCTCTTTATTCACTGTCTCCGTGAGTCCAGATTCTTTTGGCAAAATCTTGGTTAAAGCCCGCTTCATAAACAAACCCCTGTTTGTTAAGTTTTATGAAACCTATCGGTGAAAGCCAGTCTTTCTCCAATATATTCTTTAATCTTTCACTTTTCCACTAATTGTGTAAAGAACATGTAAACACATTTATCAGAGAAACTTCCTCTTTTTCCCGTGGTAAAACAGTCTATTTGATCTCAAGTTTTTCAAAAATACACTCTGAAAATGTATCCTAGTTACCTTTACACATTCAATGTCAAACCAGTAATAATTCAACATTAAAAGGCTAAAGTAAAGAGATATAAAATATCACCATTAAAAGGCTAAAGTAAAGAGATATAAAATATCACCATTAAAAGGCTAAAGTAAAGAGATATGTTTTTAGTTTACTTTTGAAGATATTGAGCGAGCTTGTCTCCCTAATGTCTGCAGGTAAAGTGTTCCATAGCTTTGGTGCATACATTTGGTGCATTGTACATTTTAATGGTGCCACTGCCTTTGATGATATCTTAAATTGGAAAAGAATATCCTAAATTACAGGTGTAAAAACGACTCAAAGTGTTCAATATTAGATCAATGAATAAGACGTTGTTATAGGAGTTCAGTCTAATACTGTAAGCTACGGAGATGTCCAACACGGGAGTGAGCTGGTGGAAGCACTTCGCTTGTTGTTAGTCTACTGTACGCTACCACTGTGTGCTGCGCTTGTCCCACAATCTATAGAAGTGTCCTTCGGTTGTAAAGTACTTTTATTGCTTTGCCGTATATAAACGTGAACAAAGTCCATTTACATTTGGCAAAATAACAAAACATACAAGTATATGAGAAACAGTCTGTCAGCGCTTCCAGCGGTCAAAAGGTATCGTGTTTCAGTTTCTTTGGGACCGGAGCCATGGAGGAGAGAAAAAACGTGGCACTTATAAACCTGAGGGATGCACCCTATTGTCCCTGATAGTGGTACATTGTGAACAACAAATCTGTGTTCAAATTAGCAGAGCTAGTTAACGTTAGCTAGCAGCCAGTGGGCAGCTGCACTGAGCTAACGCTAACGGAGGTTCCATTGAGAAACATTATAATGCGCTCAACGTCGTTTCAGTAAAAATGTGTATTGTGCGAAATTATAACGTTATGATATGTTCAAATGTAATCTTGTAAAATGTAATTTTTGGCGAGAAACTTGAATAATACAGTTGTTTTGAAGGATATATTTTCCCAGCAAAATAAAACGGTTATTAGAGAGGGAATTATGAGCTGTTTAACCGTCTGACACTAGCAGCTTAGCAGAGCAAATGTTTAAATACAAATACAATCTTTTATTTCCTAATCTTTTTATTTGTGTATTTTTATGCAAATAAACACTATAAATAACATTAACAAAGCAAAAGCATAAAATTTTTAGAATTTGTGTCGGTTTACACTGACTTCAGGACGGTTGAAATAATATTTCGGGACGGTAGATATAAATGAACTAATAATTGTGAAATAGTTGAATACTTTATTAAATATACCTGTCTCCTGTCTCATGTCCCCTCTCCTCTCTCCTGTCTCATGTCCCCTCTCCTCTCTCCTGTCCTGTCTCTTGTCTTCTGTCTCCTCTCTCCTGTCTCATGTCCCCTCTCCTCTCTCCTGTCCTGTCTCTTGTCTTCTGTCTCCTCTCTCCTGTCTCATGTCCCCTCTCCTCTCTCCTGTCCTGTCTCTTGTCTTCTGTCTCCTCTCTCCTGTCTCATGTCCCCTCTCCTCTCTCCTGTCCTGTCTCTTGTCTTCTGTCTCCTCTCTCCTGTCCTGTCTCAGGTGAATAGCATGTCAGTGATTGACATGCAGCACTCTGAGGTGGTTGCAGCGATCAAAGCAGGCGGAGAGGAGACCTGCCTGCTGGTGGTGGATGCTGAGACTGAAGAATTCTTTAAGAGATGTAACGTCCAGCCCACTGAGGAACACGTCAGCGGTATGACACACTCACACACACACGCACACAAATACACATTGGATTTGCAAGTTGCCATTGTGTAATGTCATGTTGTTCATCACAATGTTTATCAACAGCAGAATGATGAGACGTTTAGTTTTACTGACTCTATAACAAGTATAGATGAAGTCTTCATGTCTTTTTCCCCTGTAGGAGTTCTTCCTGAGCCAGAAAGAGCATCAGAGAAGGAGGAGGTGAGACACACACACACACACACACACACACACACACACACACACACACACACACACACACACACACACACACACACAGAGATAGTGGCCTGTAGAGCCTTCTGATCCTCTCTGGAAACCCCTGGTAGAAGATTAGCACTTCTGGACAGCGTTGTGAAGCATTCTGACTGTCGTCATGTGTTTCCTGCACTGTAAAACACACACAGCACAGACACACACACACACAGACCTGAGTCTGAGCAAGAATGAAGGGATGGACTTGGATTGTGAAACTTTAAAATGTTAAGAATTTCAGCTCATGCCACATAACTGCAAAGTGGGTGGAGCAAATTCCAGCCAGAGAGCTGTGTTGAATCATTTAATGTAGAGTTGAGCAGTTCTATTTCAAAAAAGATAGTCAAGCACATGGCATCACATGCAGACATTGTTTTTTAATCCCAGCGGGAAATTGTAGACTAACTAATAATCACTTCTGGTATACTAATGACTGAATGATATCCACCAGTTTTTATAGGGGTATTGTGGCAAGTAGTTATCATACGTTCATAAAGTTTGGGGTCTTGTGAATCAGAAAAGTAAAGGTCGAGATATTCGGACTGTAGCTCCTGGTATGGGTCGAGATCCAGAAACACTGCATCCTACACTTCCCATAATGCAGGGGTCACCAACCTTTTTGATTCTGAGAGCTACTTCAAGGTGCTGAATAATATGAAGGGCTACTTGTTTGATACAAACTTCCTGAATAACATAGTTACACGGTTCACCTTTAATGATATTATCATTAATAACTATCATAATAATACATATTCATATATGTGAAGAGACACTGATCACATGTTAATGTTAATTATTCCTCACAATGATTATTAACAATGACTTATGGTAGGAAACACATATATTTAAACATGCAACATTATTTATGTATGTTCTCAATCTATTTCAACATTTGAAAGTCAGTTATCACATCTCTGATATGTTTGTAAATATCTTTATTGAGTTTTGTATGAATGAGCACATTTGTAGCATTTTGTTCAAAATCACACCAGTTATATATATATATATATATATATATATATATATATATATATATATATATATATATATATATATATATATATATATATATATATATATATATACAGTTATATAGTCATGCAAAGTATGACTTCTGTAAAAACATTAAGGAAATCATTAACTGTCACATCTTCACATCACATCCTGTTTGTACAAACACTAACTTTGTAACATCAGAGAGGAGATCACATCGGAACCTTTCTTCTCGTCTTAGAACAGTGTTTTCAATAACATCATTGCACCTTTCAAGACCTCTCCGTCCGGAAAGGCTTTCTTCTTCTTCTTTATCAAAACAAATGTGCAGCTCTAATTGAAGCTTCCGTTACTTTGTGTGACTTGTTCACCGGCCTGGTGAGAAGAGATGCTGCTGCCCAAAGCTGCTTGTTCTGCCCGCAGTGCTGCAGCTGGGTAGGTAGTTAGTTAGTTAGTTAGTTAGGTAGGTTAGTTAGTTAGTTAGGTAGGTAGGTAGGTAGTTAGTTAGTGTAGTTAGTTAGGTAATTAGTTTGTGTAGTTAGTTAGGTAGTTAGTTAGGTAGTTAGGTAGGTAGGTAGTTAGTTAGTTAGTGTAGTTAGCATGGTAGCTTCTGTGACACGTACCGAAGTGTCTCCACAATGTGTTGCTTTGTTCGCCCCTCAAATGAGACATGCACACTTTTCTTTCACTGTTGTAAAAAATGATTCTTCCTCCCAATCATTGTGAAAATAGTTTTCTTTCGCTTCTCTGCCATGTTTAGCGTAAACACCTAGCGCCCCATCGTAGCTGCTCCCGCTAGCTTGTCTCAGCGAAACAGAGAAATGGAGATTTAGCTTGCATCCCTACAGGGTCAGAGTTCATACAAAAAACACTTTTGTTTTTTAAATTCTATATTAAATCTTGTCATTTTAAAATAAAGAATAGTTCAAGTGTTATTGATTTAAAAAAACCCAGCAAAACAATTGAATACAAATTTTAGACGGAGCTTCATGGTTACTGGTGCTATTTTTAGAACGTGCCCTGCGGGCGACTCACCGCGTTGGCTACCCCTGCCATAATGCAACTATGTATTCGATGCTCAGTGCACAGACTCAGAGATGACATCATCGGGGTTATTTTTTTCAAAGCTGCCACAGAAGACATAATACAATTACAATAACATAATTACAGTCGGCGTAGAACCCCTCATCATCTTGTAAAATGGGTGGAATACCCCTTTAATTAGCAGTCAGTATGAACCAACATGTGGTGGCACTGCAGAGCGAGTTTATCAAAAGTAAACACACACACACACACACACACACACACACACACACACACACACACACACACACACTGACTGCATGGGAAATGTGGATTGGCCCCTCTGGTGACATTGTGGCTGACCCTTCACCATGGCAACAAGAGCTCACCAGTGCAGTGTGTGTTTCCCTCTGAGTCCTGGAGGATCATGGGATTGAAGTGGCTTTAACTCGTTGGGGATTATGCTAATGAGACAAACTAACGAGCTGTTCACATTCACATGCAGGCAGATAGTGCTCTGCAACAATCACTCATTCACAAGCAATTACATAACTGTGTGTGTGTGTGTGTAAAAGTGTTAGGGTGGTTGGAGGACTAGTGCTATATAAACGCACGTCCATTTATTGATTTAATTAAACATTTGTACATGCTTTTGACTTTCTGTTTGATATTTCTCACTTGTCTCGTGGCTTTTTTGTTTTTGCGTGTGTGTGTGTGTGTGTGTGTGTGTGTGTGTGTGTGTGTGTCAGTTGACCATATGATGGGTCTGATAGAAGCTGATTGAGAAGGATCAAAGTTAAAACATTTTTTTATAAAGATGTATGTTGAGCAGCGCTAGTTTACTGTTAGCAGTTCAGATTTGCCGTTTCCAACGAGGAAAAAATTATAATAATTTTTTAAAAAGAAGAAAAAATATATTATATATATTATATATATATATATAGTATCTTCATATAAGGTTCGGTCCAGCGAACTCAAAATCCGTTCCAGCAGGTTTGTCTTGAATAGCAGCTCCCTGGACATAAAGAACTCCAGGGGTCAGAACTTTAAGAGGTTTTTAAGTCC
This sequence comes from Cottoperca gobio, assembly GCF_900634415.1. Lineage (NCBI taxonomy): Eukaryota > Metazoa > Chordata > Actinopteri > Perciformes > Bovichtidae > Cottoperca > Cottoperca gobio. The sequence goes on from NC_041373.1 coordinate 3,129,910, forward strand.
CATTATTGGAGAGTGAATGCGTCTAAATGAAAATGCAGTTGTTGTGCTTCAGTATGTGCATGTGTTGAACAGGGCTCATGTGTTATGCAGCATATTGTAACATTTGTCCAAAGCCACTGTCAGAGGCCAAAGTTTATTTATAGAAGAGCAGCTGCTTACCAAGTGGATGGCAGTTTGATCCATACTTGAAGTGAGTCCCACAGGGTAACATACTGTGGAGCAGGCACAGTGCAGCTGAGGGATGTGGACATGTTTTCAGATTGAAGCCGACACTGAGCCTCAGCTCTAGTAAGTGAGTGATGACAATATGATTAAGGCACGCTGCCCCCTGCTGGACAACATGAACTATCATCCACAGTTCCTCTTGCCTCCAGCCACGCAGAGTCTGTGCTCAGTATTCTCACCCTAGAACACCAACAATGGAGAGCAGAGGCAGCCGAATGATGAGGAGGAGAGTTCATCAACTGAACAAACTAAAACAGAAGTCCTTGAGTTGACAGAGCAAATACAACTCATGGTCCACTTCCACTTTTGACTTGACATTGTTTTATCCACTGCTGTTTGAGAGGGCAAGAAAAAAGGTGTCAGCCTCAAACATCCATCCATTTCACTACACACGTATGAATTGATTATTAGTTTATATTACTCTGCTTAGTTGAACGCTCGATTCTGTCAATTTCGACATTCTGCAGTTATTTCTGTACAGCAGGACGCTCTGATCATAGAATCACTTCCAATCATAGAGTCGCACAAAGAAGTCCGGTAAATTTAACGTCAGCTGTGGCCAAAAAAACACATTTGTTTTCCATTCCTCCAGCAGAAAACATCATGGAATATTCTTTTTCATATTCATTATTAAATATGTGGAGAGCAGAAAACGTTGTATTCATGATGGCTGAACTGTCCCCAGTAAAGAAAGAAAATAAGAAAAGCAAGAGAGGTGGACGGAAGAGAAATAAGAAAAATGAATGATATGAATGTGAAGGCTCAGAGACTCTGGACCATCGACATCGTCTCTATGGAAACTGTTCACAGTATATGTTGTTCTGTGATTGGGTGAACTGCCCCTTTAATCTTTGTGAACGTTGTGTTAGCAGGCAGCAGCAGAGGTGAAGCCTAAAGTGTCTGTGAGCTCGTCAGCTTCCAGTGCGTCCTCCAACGCCTCCCTGCAGGCGGCCGGCAGAAGCGACCCGCCTGCACAGGTACAGAGCCACACACACACACTCACACTCACACTCACTCACAACACAGCAGAGATTAACAACATAGTTTGAAGTGCAACCCGTCACACTTTATCCCTGAACCTCACTATTCTTCTTCTTGAGGAAATTCAGGAAAGTGTTACAAAGAGAATTATTAATACAAAGCCAAAACAATAAGCCATGAAACCTTAATAAAATCAATTAAGATAGAATACAATTAGTTTTCTCTGCAGAACTGTGAAATATATATACTGTGTGTGTGTATATATATATATGTGTATATATATATATATGTATATATATATATATATATATATATATATATATATATATATATATATATATATATATATATATATATATATATATATATATATATATATATATATATATATTTTATATATATATTTTATATATATATATTTATATATATATATATATATTTTATATATATATATATTTTATATATATATATATATATATTTTATATATATATATATATATATATATATATATTTTATATATTTTATATATATATATATATATATATATATATATATATATTTTATATATATAGCTCACAATAATATGAGAAAAAGCTGCAATACTAAAGACATAATTTAGGCTTATTTTAACAGTTTTTTTCCAAACAGTGGCACTGATACTAGAGTGTGGATTTTAGAGTGTGTGTGTGTGTGTCCGTGTTCAGGTGGAGCCACCCCCAGCAGCTGACAGTCTGGGTCTGACCATTTCACTGGCTCAGGCCAAAGAGAGAGCCCGTCAGAAACGATCCGCCAAGAAAGCCCCGAACATGGACTGGAGCAAGAGGAACGAACTGTTCAGCAACTTGTAAACACCATCATGACCATCATCATCATCATCATCATCATCATGACTGTCTGATCTCTGGATTTGTTCTTTCGGTACATTTGGAACTCTCATGTTTAACAGTATTATTTGATGATTTTATTTGTTTTAATTTAGTTTCTCCGCTTCATGTTTTAATAATGTTTGACGTCACACACAGGAATGAATGATAATATATGCAGAATTTTTTTTAAAATAGAGAAATAGTAATGTACAGTTTGTCAGTTGTCAGGATTAACGGGGAAACAATGATTAGCAGATTTTGAGTCAAAATGTTAAATGTCAGATTTTGATGTTTGCAATCAGCAACGAGAATGAAAGAATGAATCCATGCTGCATCCTTGTTTGCATCGTAACCATTGCATGACATAATTGTGTTTTAATCAGCAGCATGTTAGCCTTCACATGGCTGAAAGCTCTGGGAGCCTTACTAGAAACGATTCATCATTTCTGTCATTGTGTGTGATTCAAGGAAATGACATTTCATTTTTCATGTGGCTCCTGATAGATGATTGTACATACATGAATAAATGATCTAAGGGCGTCTTATTTGACTGACTGATCAGTTGAGTACGGCCTTTACCATGTGGAAATATAAAGTGTGCAGGCTCCACTGTACAATGTATTGATGAACATTGACAAATATAACTTTTTGGATCAAATGGAACTGGTCTGGTTTGTATTGCACTAAATTCTTCACCTTGGAAACTCATTTGATAAAAAAAAAAACCTCAAAGTTGGACTAGTCAATATTTTTATATCAACACTTCGCATCTCACAGACATTTAACTGCACAATAAGTGTAGGATGGCATTGGGTCAGTGACTGACAGTGGGGTCGGATGATTTATTAATCTGTGCAGTGTGAATAAAAAGAGATCGTTAAATGTAACGAAGTGTCTCTTCTATAAACTCAATAATTTAAACATTACCAGCTGGTTTATCAATCTTTGTGTATGTGGACAGCCAATCATATGCAACACATCCACAGTAACATGTTCAATGAAAGCAGGACATTATTGTATACTTTAAGTTCTATAATGCATAGTTTAAATGAACATGTAATGAATACATTTATTAATTGATTATAATCCAACAGACTCCCACTGTCACTTTGCAACAATGAACATATTCTCTCAGAAGCCTGACCTCCCTGACATGTTCTCTAAGTGCCACTGTGGAAAGACTGGCAGTGAATTGTCTTCATAGCACCATGAGGCCAGCTGTAAAACTTTCAAAACTGTTGTCTCGAAATACCAAGTCACACCTGATGCATCTGAAGAAACGATGTTTGCTCACTTTGTGCTGACAGAAGCTCCTGAAGACGTTCATAGACTTTGGTAAAAACATGTCAACTCATCAGGAATATGCTGCTTTAAATACAATAAACAATATTTCCCTATGTTAGAGACAATAAAATATGTACAACACAGTTCTGCTAATATACATGAGAATGTTTGAAACAGTGAAACAGTCAATAGGAACTCCATTAGTTAAAAAACAAACATATAGACGTATAAATATACTCAGTATAAAGATATCCGACTACACACACTCATGGATATATGTACAGGTGAATAAAATGGACCCTCATTCCCTTTAGTGATAACTTACTGAACACACAGCTGCTGTTTGCTGCTCCAATAACATTCCCAGGTGTGTGTCCTGAGGCAAAGTGCTCGCGTTGAAAATCTGGATAATGATGAGGAAAAGTTGTGCAGGAAATCCTCAAATGTGCACTTTTTGATAAATAAAATAACTATCTTATTGATTGATATTATTGATCTTGATCTCCTGTTGGCTGTTGTCTATTGCTCTCCTAAGAAAGGAACTTAGTGAGGCAGAGTTCAGGGTGTCACTCCAACATGGCGTCCAGCTGGTCAGCCAGGTCATCGAACATGTTGCTGATGTCGTCCAGAATATTTCCTGCTGCCTTCACTGTGCTGCTGCTGCCGCTGTGGAACAGACAGGATTGTTACAGGATGGAGAGTCTCCCTGTTGTGATGTTGATCCCCAGACGGAATATCTTCAATTGATGTTGCGTATGACTAGACAAAGATATGAGTCTATGTGTACTGACTAAAAACTTCATGAAGCCAAAGATGTCCTTTTTGAGATGGATTTAAAACATTTAATTTACTGTATTTCTTTGTGTGCAACTATGACGTAATAAATTCAGCCAGAGCATACAACCCCTATATTTACATTTTATTCCTGGTATTTCCTGTTAATTTCCCATGGAAACTTTCCACCTGGTATTTTGCGGGATTTTTGCAGCCCTGATAAGTAGTTCTTACCTGTCCACACTGCTCCCCTGGGCCAGTTTGTTCTCCACCACTTTGAGAGCAGCCTCCAGTGACGTACTGGTTTGCTCCAGCCTCTTCTGAGCCAGCACCTCCAGACCAGCCAGGGCTGTCCCTGTCTGACCCGGTGGGGCCGAGGTGGGGTACGCAGGGGCCGGAGCCGGGTACGACGGCACAGAGCACGCAATGCTCTGGACCTTGGTGTGGTTCATTCCTGAGGGACAATAAGTAAGCGATCTGTCAGCTAACAAAAAAGAAGCAATTATGGCCCAAATATTATTTTTGAATGAGTCACAAACACATTCTGTAAGGGGGTCAGTGTTACCTGCTGGTGATGCGGGGGCCATTCTGGGCCGAAGGAGTTTTGATGGAGCTTTCTGTGGACTCTCATGTTTGGGGCTGGGTACACATGTGTGTGTGTGTAGCTTTGGGGAGACTGTGTGAATCTGAACGCTGGTTAGTTTAGGAATGGCTGTTTGTGCACTAGCTTGTACTAAGGAGACTGTTTTCTGGGGGGTTGTTGGTTTGCTGTTGGGCAGTTGTTTGAGAGGACTGGCAGGTTTCGAGCACACGGGAGGTTTGGGGCCTTTTCCCATGGAGCCTACTCTCTGGAACACATTCCCTGGCCTCAGAGGGTGATCATCGCTCAGCGCCCTGACATCACTGTTGTAGTCTCTGTGGGGGGACGGAGCCTCTTCAGGTGTCAGCGAGTCTTTGTCTTTGGGTCTGTGTCGTCTTTTCACCGTGTCAGACTCCTTCAGATTGAACTCTGGGAGCTCCAGGGTGTTGGGGGTCTTGACTTCAGCGTCTGCGCAGGTGATGACAGCTATCCTGGGCCGCTGTTTGATAGTGAGGTTGCCTTCTTCAGCAAAAGGGAGGTGATCACCGGAGCTGTGCTGTGGAGATGAAGCAGCACTCTTTGATATTCTTTCACTTTTCCTGGCTTTCTCTCCAAGTGTTCCCTGTGTGTCGCCACCTCTTTGTCCGTTAGTCTCTATGTCTGACCTCCTCAGGCCGTCCAGGCCCAGAGCAGGCACAGGCTTGTGCTGTAGGATGATGTGAGGAGTCATCCCATGTGGATTCGGGGAGGAAACAGGGATGAAAACAGGTGAAAGTGGTATATGAGTTGGTGGTATGTCGGTCCTCCTGGATGGACTGCTGCAGCTTCCCTCGAGTCTGGCTGCGATGCTCCTCACGCTAGCTGTGCCCTCCGTCTCCACCCCTGCCTCCACCTCTGGCTCCTCCACTTTCCCGTTTCCTGGATGGTGTGCCGGGCTGCCGCTTACAGAGCTCATCCTCTTGGGTGGGGGCGGGGGTGGGCCTTTGCGTCGGGATCGCACGGCGAACGAGTGGCTGCGGTTGATGTGGCGTTGGGTCCCTGTGGCGCTTGTGTGCCCGCGTCCCGGCCTGCGTGACAGCGTGGCATAGGAGGGCATGGCGGCAGAGGAAGCAGAGGAGCAGGGGGGAGCGAAGTCGTCGTCTTCGTCCGGCTCGCCATCGGACAAAGCGTAGCGAGTCAGGCTTTGGGCGCGCTTTTTGTAAGGGCCTCTCTGGGCTTCACCAGCTTGACCCTGTGCAGGCAGGGGGCACAGCACAGAGACGGCTCCAGGCAGAGGTTTGGAGAGCACCCATGGAGCCCCGCTGACTCCTCCTGTCTGAGCGTGGAGGTAACTGAAGGCCTTCTGCGTGGGGGACGGCTGCGGAGACGGAGATGAAGAGGAGGAGGGTGGCTGGTGCTGAGGATGGTGCTGAGGCTGGTGCTGATGCTGAGGCTGATGCTGAGGCTGATGCGGAGGCTGAGGCTGATGCTGAGGCTGATGCGGAGGCTGATAGAGGCGGTTAAGGGACTGGAAGTGTTTGGTCTTGGGTGGGACGGCCGGGTAGGCAAAGCGAGGCATCTTGCTGGGGGTTAGTGGAGGTGTAAGGGGGGAAAATGGGACATTGTTGGGGGTAGTAGAGCGATACAGATGCTCCCACATCTCTGTGGGTCTCTGTCTACTTCTGCCTCCAGGACTGCTTCCTCCACGCTTCTCCTCCCCCACTCCGCTCCCCAGACTCTCCTCTGACCGGCTGGATATCCTGGCTGAAGACGCTGCAGCTTGGGGATCTTGAGAAGATCCTGAATTTGAATTCCCAGAATTCCCAGACCCCCGTGATCGCACGCTGATGCTCTCCTGGCTGACTGACATGGCAGACATAGCTGCTGCCGAGGTTACAGCCCTGATGCCGAACGCCTCGGCAGATCCTCCCCCCGCCCTGCCCATCATAGCGTTCTGCAGCTCGGCGCTCAGCTCGCTGTCCTGAAAGGAGAGGAGGGTCCTGGGGGAGCGAGGAGAGGGGCAGGGGTCGTCATAAGGAGCATGAGTGTGCACAGTGTGTGTTGGTGTGTGTTCGATGGCCACCAGCTCCAGGGCGGCGGGGGGCTTCCGCTGGAGAGTCCCGCATCCAGTTCTGTCAGCATGGTTACGAGATCGCTGCAGGTCACAAAGTCTCTTCACCGCTAACATCAGCTTCTTCTGATGGCCTGAAACAGAGAGTCAATCTACTGAATGCACAACACACAGCGGCCTCATCACACATTCTGGAATATGAAAGTTTCTTTTTGACCTTTAAAGACCTTTTACAGCTCCGCACCAGCTAACTGTATCACTTTATGGTCACTTAGCAACGTCAGGGGCAACCTGCGTCAGCGCCCTTGAAAGTTGCCACATGAGTAGACACCCTGCGCCTTGCGTTTTACAGGCAGTAAAAGATGCGGCATGTGTACAGCCCCTAAAACAGTAGCTCGACTACTTCTTCTGCCTGTGTGCGAGGTGCAGCCAGCATGTGTAAGGAAGAGTCATAAAGTCAGCAAACTGACAAACTGGCAAACTGAAGAAATATCTACCTAAGGTTTGAGGAAGGTTCATTTCATTGCTTAAGAATTATAATTTTCATTTGTAAAAGGAATATTGTTTTATTTCTCCTTTCAAATGTTCCAGCGTTAGGGTTAGGTTTGAAGTAGTTACTGTGGAAGGTACTGCTGAATGTCTTGTGCTGCAACATATATAGAAAACATTTATATGGAATATGTTCACATTCTAAAATCAATCAGTTTCTATCAAAGTAGGGTGGGATTTCATAAAATGAATGTAGAAGCCAAAAGAGATTTTCCCCTTGCAAGCATGAATGGACATGAATAGATTTGAGGAGGATGAAGAGTAGACGCTCAGACATATACCAGCGTCATCCTTTGAGGAGACCACAGACACCCACTGCACCTATCTTAGAACTCCGGTCTAACTCCTCACCCAGCTTGGTGATGCCTATCTCCTGCAGGTCCTCCCACGTGATGTCTTTGACGATAGTGATGGAGTCATAGCCATTGTCACACAATCTCTTCTGGTACTGAGGCAGTCCAATCACACTCAGCCACTCCCCCAGGTCCGACTGAGAGCACCAGACAGAAACAAAGAGACAAAGGGAATCACATAAGTCAGAACCATCGTGGACGTTGTGCTTCACTGATTGTATTGTGACCACGTGGAACACGGTTAGACTCGAGTGGTACTCATCATGAGAGTGTTTCCTCACAGGAATGTAATCAGGCAGCCACTCAGGGATGCTCAGCTTGCCGATCTCCATTGAGATCTTCTTTCTGTGGCCTGGTTTGGTCACTCCGATGGCTGTCAGGTCCTGAAGAACAAAACAAAATGAAAACACAACTTAAAAAAAACCAATAAGACTTTTCTTCATTCTGTCTTGTACTAATTGTTATGTTTCTGCTGTGAAGCTCTTTGGGCTGCAATTCTTGTATGAAAGGTGGTATACAAATAAAGCTCATTATTATTATTATTATTATTATTATTATTATTATTATTCAATCTCACACAATCAAATAATGCAAGAAGGTTAAAAAAGATAAAAGTCACATTTTTCCTTAGTAAATGAATTGGTCTTGATCTACAGGAAAATGAAGATACAATATGACACCAGGCATATTTATACATGTAGGAAACTCTGGAGATAGAGTGTGGTGAGAAGGGAGCGGGAGTGTGATGGCTGAAAACAGACAAGAATGTCGAAAATAAATAAAACAAGCCAATTAAGATACACATACAACAATAACACAACTGGATCTAAATGTAAAGATTCTTCTGAGCTGAAATGCTAATGTTATCACCTCTGGGGTCATCCTGCTGATGGTGGGAACATCATATCCTGCGCTGATGAAGTTGGCTGTGTACTGCTCCAACTGGAACTCACACAGCCATTGGTAGATGGCCTCAGAGTCCTAACAGCAGAGAGGGAGGATGTTGATGAGGCTTCACACACACACACACACACACACACACACACACACACACACACACACACACACACACACACACACACACACACACACACACACACACTTCTCAGCTCACCTTGCCCTGCAGAAGCTCTTCTGGCCTCACAAAGCTTTTCTGTGGAGTGCCGTTGAGCTGCCGACGGGAGCCAGCTACAAAACAAACACATGATCAATCGTACTGGACGACGACCTCCAGACTGCTTTACTGTGCGAGTCTGCAGGGTCAGCACACCCTGACAGATACATGAAGACAGAGACCCGCCCAGACTCAACAGTGCCAAGTGTCTGCTAAGTGACTGGAAGCTGTATGCAAACAAAAGCTAAACTTAATACACATTTGAGTCACTCATATAATCTGCGTTCACATCAGTCATGTCAAACAAGTTGAGTCATGTTGACCTCTCCAGGTGAGTGAAGGTGTGTTTTCTACCTGATCTGAACACACTCATGACTCATCTCTCTTCCAGTCATGACACATTAGCACAAATCTCTGAGGAATGCATCTTTCCTCCCATTGTCTCCATCTTTTGCTCGAGGCGAGTGTGTTCGTCGTTTCTCTCTCTGCTCTTCTCCTGATGGGGTCCATCTACCTTTTAATTATCAGTCTATGAAGCACCTCTCTCAACACACAAACTAAGTGATTAAGTAAGTGATGGAGGATGTAGAAAAGTTGTCAGTTCACTAAAAAAATCATATTTTCTCAATGTTTGAGATTTAATGGTGTCTAGTCATGCAGATAGTTTTGGATGTATTTGTACAGGCAGAGATGTCTGCATGGCTAGACACCGCTACATATAAGTCAGAACATATGTTCTTCTGTCATTTGTGTGAACTGACACTTAGAGGAGGGATTTCAAAGACAAAAGATATTTTCAGCCTCAGATCCTGATGCATACAGTCAACATTTGGAGTTTACGCTTCTTTGCTTTCTTTCTGAGAGTTACACGAGAAGATCACGTGTCAATGCATTTAGTACGGAGCTTGAGCCAGGAGGCAGGAGGAAACAGCCCGCTTGGCTCTGTCCAAAGTTTAACATACAACCCATCTTAAAACCTGAGTGCTACAGACCCTGCAGGTGTACTGGGCAGATGTTAGTGTACACACTAAGCAAACAAGATGCAAGGTTGGCATAGTTTTCCACTTTCAACAGACAGCTGTTCCCCCTGCCTTCAGTCTCTATGCTAAGCTAGGCTAACCAGTGACTCCAGTCCACACATGAGTGATATTAATCTTTTCATCCAACCTTAGAGAACAACATCAAACAATGGCGTACATGACTTCTTACCCTTCAGGAGGAAGGAGAGCTGCAGAGCTCTTAACGTTTGGCACTTCATCCTTCCTTCATGCAGACATTTGTTTCACTCAGTCATCTGATCTGTTCTCTTTCTCTTTCATTTAACAAATGTTTTGCTCTTTCTGCTCCTGTTCCCGTCTCTTCCCTCGGACCCCTCCCTCCCACTCCTCCTCCTCACATTAACCCTCCTTCCTATTCAGCCTGAGGTCCACACAGATCCTCTGCCTTATCCAGCATGTCCCTGTATAACATTTTCAAAGCCCCTTCCCAGCAAGTCCAGAGGCTAGCTGCAGCATGTGTGCGTCTCTATGACAGTGTGCGCACACAGAGACACATTCTGCTGGCCTGTGTTGTTTCCTTAGAGACGTGATCGGGTGCTTTTATGTGTTGTGTGGTTGAGAGAAGCTTTTGGTTTTATTGGTTTCTGTGGCGAGGTGAGGTAAGCCTCTTCTCTCTCCTCCCATCTCATTTCCTCTCAGACTGACAGTAATAACAGCTCAATGTGCAGAACAAAAGCACTTCTGCTACATGTGTCTTCACATTCCTCAGGTAGAAGTAGGTTCAGTGATGTTCAACATGTTGCAATAGTCTCGGGCTTTGATGCAGTTCACCCTGATGTTTAACTTTGATATAGTCTCAGGAAACAAAGTCATGGAAGTTAAATGTGTCTTTGTTGTTTACTAAATATATATATATATATATATATTATAAAACTAGTCAAACAAAGAGTAGATGACATGCAGCAAACAGCCGCAGCTACATGCTGTGTGTCTAATGTTGCATGTGGCAGGTTGCCACTGATAAAGTTTACGTCAGGATCATGAATCGTGACAGCGCCTGCTGCCCTGGTCCTGCTGGACACCGGGAAGCCTTATTGACATTTTCCTGGATTCATCCATACTTTCTCTTTTTTTCCAACACAACATAATTTCTGTCAAATGTTGTATTTGTACTATGTTGTTTATCCTGTACACACGACATCTATTGCACGTCTGTCCGTCCTGGGAGAGGGATCCCTCCTCAGTTGCTCTCCCTGAGGTTTCTTCCATGTTTCCTCCTTTAATTTTGGGGTTTCTTTTAGGAAGTTTTTCCTTGTGCTGATGCGAGGGTCTAAGGACAGAGGGATGTCGTAACCTGTACAGTCTGTAAAGCACACTGAGACAAATGTATAATTTGTGATATTGGGCTATACAAATAAATTTGATTTGATTTGATTTAATGAGAGATGTGGACGCCCAGAAGTTAGAGGTTTCACAAATACGCATCATTGTCATTGATTTTGAATCAGTTACAGGATGTACAGCATGAGTCTCTAAGTGGACAGTTTGAAGCAGCAGATAAAGCACAACATGGACTTTCCAGACTGCAGAGATCCAAACACAAGGTGTTGGCACCAGAAAAGGATTAAAGCACAATAATGCTAACTGATATGAAAGGGAGCCAGAATATATTGAGGGACAGTCTCTGGATGAGACGAGGGCATTCAGTACTCCTCATTTTAGAAGTCGGTTAGTCGCAGGAGATATATCTTTTTTTTCTCCTACCCAATAACAATCAATTCCAGTCAAAAAGGTGTCCATTAGAAGCAGTAAAGGGTTCACTAATGTATGTGAACCTCTCAGGTACTGAGAGGCTGTTTACAAATAAGCCGTGATCTGATTGGTCTAAACCCAGCAGGTCTATCTGAGCTGGAGTTTGACTGCCCTCCAAACGGTAACAACGTGACTGCGGCACTGCCACTGCTTTATTACATTATTATTTATTAAATCTCAGATTTGTTCTTAGAAAGGAGCTGAGACAGAGAGGAATGCAATCATTAGAATTGTTATGAAACACTGGAGGAAGACAGAAGACCAACCTGTGGATCCATCTGCATGTTTGCTGTGTTCTGCTCCAGCAATGTGGAGATGGTCTCCTGACTCACCAGCAGAGGGAGCCAGCTGCACACAGAAAATCATCAAGGAAGAGGCAATGAATACCGCCACTGAATCGCTCCAATAAATGAGGTTACAGCAGATAATATCCAACATGGCAACTCAGATAATCTTGTATTAAAAGCTCATTCAAATGTTCAGTATTCAATATCTAGTGCTAGTGGAGAAATGTGAGCAGATTTAACCTTGCCACTGTCCGCATGGTGCCGGTTTTGAAAGCCATTCTGTTTGTGTCCGCTCTCTGAACTCTGGCCGCTACCAGCGCTGCGACTGCTGCCCACACTGCCTGCACTACCAACGCTGCTTCTGTCACCTTAGAGAGAGCAGAGAGTTCACAGTGTAGAATCAGACGTGCATAGAATGTGATCGTTAAGAAATCAGGAGAGGTATTGGGTCATTTGTAGGTTAGGGTACATGGTGCACTGCAATAAAACTAACAATTTTAACAAGTCATTAGAATTCTTATTCACCTCTTAAAGTATTATTTTAACCCAAATACCCCATTTGTATGAACTAAACAAACAAGATACCTATTAATTAGTGAGCTTTTATGCTAAGCTAGGCTAATCATATCCCAGCTCTAGCTTTGATTGATATCAACCATCTCATCTAACTTTTAAACCGAAAGAGATTTAGTGTATTTACCAAATTATCAAATTATTCTTTGAAATTATTGTCAATTCCAGAAATGATCTGGAATTATAGATGACATCATGTCTTTGCTCATGAAAAATAAAACTCAAATCTAGATGAAATGACTTGTTGAGAAAATTGTTGATTTTTTAAATATATCTTTGCTCACTTACCATTATGTCCTGCTGCGAGATAACTCAATACTTATGGTTACTGGATTATTGGGGTGTGTGGCAGGGTGGCATGGTAAGGTTAAGACTTTGAGATATAAAGGGATTCATCAGAATGTGGTCAACAGGGTCACACAGGGTTAGTTGGCTGGCAGGGGTTTGGGAGTGCACACCCTTACCAGTGGGAGAGCTCCTGAGGACCCAAATGTCCTGCGTGGGGCTAGCAGGACTAGCTGGGGCTGAGAGCTGACTGTCAGATGGAGATCCTAACAAACACACACACTTTAGACACACACTCACTGTATAACCCACATACTGTAGCTGGGAGTCGACCTAATCCATCAAGCTGACACTGAGCACAAGAGGACTGATCAAGAGGAGACTGGGATCAGGGTGGTGTGTGGGAGGGAAATGTGGAACCTGGGAACATGGACGGATTATGAGACAATGGACCCCTGGGCATAGACACGTGAAAGACGCCCCACCCCACCTACTAGGAGCAATACCCCCAGACTGACACTAAGAAAACAAGGGTCGTGGTCCGGGGTCCTGGTCAGGATGAGAAAATATGAAAATGGAAACTGGACTCAAAGTATTCTTCTAGCAAATGTCCAGTCACTGGATGATAAGCTGGATCTACACAGGAGAACAAAGAAAGAACTGCTGCGTCGCCTCATGTCGCCTGCGTCTGAGCCAAAACGTTGCCCTTGAACACACCGGCCAACTTGCTCGTATGTTCTGCGCCTTCTGAGAAGAAGTAACTCTCCATACCAGCAGGCGGCGGTAATTTGTATTCATCATTCAAAAAAGAAACTTGACCTAAGAAGAATGATAACTGACACTTCAAACAGAGGGGGGGCCCCCTGACCCCTTGACCCCCTCAGCCTGTGCCCCGTAGGTCTGTTCAATAATGGGATGACAAGAATGTGTCACAGGTGGTGAACAGAAACCAAACCAATAGGAAGAAGTTGGTGTGTGTGTGCGTGTGTGTGTGTGTGTGTGTGTGTGTGTGTGTGTGTGTGTGTGTGTGTGTGTGTGTGTGTGTGTGTGTGTGTACCTGCAGGATCATATCCAAGGGTGTTTGAGTCATCAGTCTGAGGAGCTGGGCTGTGGCTTGAGGGAGGAGCTCTGGATGCAAAGTGTTGTCGTTGGCAGGACATTGAGGCTTGGCGGGAGAGAGTGCCCCCTAGGGTCAGGGAGACAGGTTTGGGATGAAGCTGGCATGCATGCATAAGTGAGGGAAAGAAGTTTTGTACATGCATGTGTGTTCGTCAGTTTGAACTGCATGCACAGGTATGGGTACAGGCTGTAAGATGGCAACAAAAAACACCCTTTTGCAGTCTCGTGAGAACATTATGAACGCTATCATGTATTCTTGTTCACTGAGTATTTGGAACAACAGCTAAAAAAAGGAAAATTCATCATAAATCCCCTCTTGTGTTACATAAGAGGCTGCTGAAAGAGAGTGTAAGATCACCAGCAACGCTGAGAGGGCTTACTTTTCCTTTGTGTGTTGTTGGTCCACAGATGCTGACACCATTGGCATTAACACAGAGCCAGGCGCACACACACACACACACACACACACACACACTACTGAGTTTGCCTCATAAGCAAAGAGCCCGTCACAGACTTAAAGTCAAACTCTCTTCCTCTTGTCTGTTCTCCCTCAAGCATGAGCAACACACACACACACACACACACACACACACACACACACACACACACACAGTGAGGGCTTTAGCACTGAGCTGACACTTTGCAATCTGGCCATAGTAATCCTGTTAATGTGTGTCTCTGTGTGTGTGTGTGTGTGTGTGTGTGTGTGTGTGTGTGTGTGTGTGTGTGTGTGTGTGTGTGTGTGTGTGTATGTGTGTGTGTATCTATGTCTGTAGCTGTTATTGGACCCATCACTGTGCTCTCCCCGCTGTTTGAATGTCAATGGCTTTACAGATGCAAAACAAGCATCGGGGTCATATTCCTTTTATTCACAGGGATTAAATCAGATGATTTACAAGCATGCTGAACCCTCCAGTGATCATGTATGCCAACATGATAAATCCTTCTGGTGTACAAGTGTCGAGATATATTCTTAGTCCAGATATAAGCATTGCCCTGGGTTAAATGAGCCTTTCTAACACCACTCCACCAGCTCAAGCCCTCAGTGTGTAAAGTCCTATCTGGAACTGTGACAAAGTTATCACAGTCAGTGTTATATATTAAACGTTTGTTCTTGCTGAGCTCTCGGTGGTTTAAAGAAATTAAAGAAATAAGTGACAGTACGTCCTTGTACTGTGTATTATCCAAATCAACAGTAATGTATGGCTGCTTTACTTATGGAACATGTAAATGCGCTGCAGCAAAAATATGCTGTTGGGCTCCTCTGGACAACCCACTCTTGCATTAAACCTGGGACCTTTGGGGCCCCTGGGACCTTTGGGGCCCCACTTGTCTGGTTGACAATGCACCGTGGAGAGTATGGTTAAAGACAATTTAAGAGACTATAGGAATGTTAGGATTCATTAATTAAATGGATGTATAAACAGCATTTTCTGTTGTAGCTAGTCGAGGTCGGACAGATTTGAACTTTATATACTTTGAAAAGAACCAAACTCAAGCTCCACTTACCAGCGATTTTCCTGAGCTTTTAAAAGCATCTCATGGGGGGAACACTACTGTTTTCAAGGTCAAGAATGAACTTTCATACACTACTTTATAGACTGTTGGGTAGTTAACCATTAACAATGTATCATATTTGTTACGTTCATAAATGTTGCATGTAAGGGAAATAATCCAGTAAAGTACAGTACTTAAGTAAATGTACTTAGTTACTTTTTACCACTGAGTGTGTTTGATGTTGTGTGCTGCCTGTTTGTCTACCTGCACGTCTGCTGAGGACCTCCACCACTGAAGGGGGGAAGAAGCCCACCCGGTCCGTCCCCCGCTGGGTGTCATGGATGTGACCTTTCCAGCGGCCGTCTGAGTGCTGCTCCAGGACCTGACAGCAACAAATCATGAGCACGCTTCAGCTGAAATGTTTGTGTCACTGCAAACGGCATTAGTCTCGTCGTGATTCACAATCACATTCTCAAGATTGTGGAAGATAATCAATCACTAACAAATGATTCAATGATTCGACACACTCTGATTACAGTGGGGAAAGGGTAGCTGAAGAACTTTCTGGTGTTTTCTTTCCAAACATCTTCTCTTGTCAACTTTACATCAAATTTTAATATGCACGTCACGTGTTTGACTCCTCCAGGCATGCTTTTAAGATCATTACGAGAGAGCCAATGAGCTGGAAGTACACAGTCTATTCATTGTGAGTGTTACCAAAATGCCTGGAGAGGACAAAAACAAACACCTCTGCCTTCTGACAGGGTTCTGCACAACAACATACGAGTTCATACAAGAGTGTGGGATGTCACAATGACTCGTATAAAGATATCAAAACACACAGCAGTGAGCACAGAAACACAAAAATGTGCACACACGTGAATTAGTGCAAACAGTGTATGTGTGTGTGTGTGTGTGTGTGTGTGTGTGTGTTGTTAATGAGAGAGTGACAGCAGCACGTCTGTGCCTGTTTCTCTGCTGTGGTCTCCTGCACTAAATTACCCTGCACCATCCCACACACAAATCCTAACAACAAGACTTCACTCACACAAGTCTTCATCACATAATCCTTACACTGCCAGTGAGTGAAGCAGCTGCCAGCAGGTAAAGCTGAATGGATTTTACAGCACGGTTCACCTGCACATGACTAGTATTAGTCATTCCTGCATGGTTACAAACATTAACAAAACACAAGCCTTCCCTTGGGAAAGGTGCAGCAAAGTCAATGTATGATGTTAAATTAACCATTAAAGGAGTGTTTTCTACCGTCTTTCTTTAGAAATGTATCAATCCACACCAAATTCCTGTGTGTGTGTGTGTGTGTGTGTGTGTGTGTGTGTGTGTGTGTGTGTGTGTGTGTGTGTGTGTGTGTGTGTGTGCCGCCAATCAAGAAGCAACAAACCCTGTGATCTTACACTCCAGTGACTACCTGGAGTGTAAGATCAGGCTGTTTAAACAAGGCATACCTTATTTCTCACACATAAACTGGGATTTATAAAAGATTGGTGAGGATGTGTTAAGCTTCATACTTCAGACCGGGCGTACATACGAGTGATCCGAGCCTGATATGATAAGCTGGAGATGGAAGTTGAGCACTATAAACAAAACCATTGGCCCTCTGACATACTGTATGTAAGGCAACATGTAAATAACTACAAACAAAGCTCACAAAGGCTAAAAATTAAAAATAAAGATGTTATTGGAGCCACTGTCAATATAGCTGCAAGAGTGAACCTGTGACTTACTGTAGTAAACAGCCATTAAAGATTTCTCAACAGACAGACAAAAACAAGTACCATAATAAGATCTCCAGCGCGGAGGTTTAGGGCGGTGGGGTCGTGGAGGTTCCAGTAGTCCTTCACCGCTCTGACCTGCAGAGAGCTTGATGCCTCTGCACAGACAGAAAAACACACACACATCATCAGGAGGGTATTCTGACCTCTCTCTTTGCCATTTAGTAATCCATCCATATTTCATAAAAGCATCAAACTGTTTTTAAGCGCTACTAACCTCTAAGCAGCTGTTTGATTTCCCTGCTGGCCGAGGAGGTGGTGAACTGGTTGACGATGTCTAAAGCTGTCTGGTTGTACGTGTTGCGCATGTTCACATTGATGCCCGCCTAGAAACACACGCACACACACACACACACACACACACACACACACACACACACACAGACACCACGGGGAGATTACTGTGGGTGAGGTGCAGTTTAAAAACAAACCCTCCCTCCCTTATTAAAGAATAACACTGTTGTGGAATGTAGTGTGAAGCTGTTTTTGTTTTATACATTGTTTTTCTATCTATACAGTCAACACAAAAATATCAGTGTGAGCCTTCACAATCACATATGAGCTGAACTATAATGATATTTTACGTTCTTACATCAAGCAGCAGCCGCACTACTTCAGTCTTGCCATAGAGGGCAGCCTCGTGCAGAGACGTCCCTGCTTTGGTGGCTCTGTTGATGTCAATACCGGCTCTCAGCAGCAACCTGGGTAATCGAAGCAGAAACAATCATGTAAGGCCGCAGGCAACACTCAAACAGATTCATCTATTCAACTGTTACAGACATCTGCAACATCTCATTAAACTATATGCCCCCCACTCATCCGCCCTCACACACACACGCTAACAGATATGTCTCTGGTTGTGTCAGAGGCCCAGATGTAGGAATGCTGATGGCAGTGCATGGAGAACAGTGCAGGAGGAGGAGGTCCTCAGCTCACTGTGTGAAGGTTGAGTTTTGGGGATGTAAACAACACTGAAGCACGGCTGCGTGGTGTTAACCCACTCAAACACATCATGCCACAAATATGTCTGGTGAATGTTACACTTCTGCATCGACGTTCTTTGTTGCTGTAGCATGTTTCTATTTAACTGTCAAACTACTTAGAGTTATACAAAATAAAAATAAATCATCAACAATGACAGGCTGACTAGCAACAAGTAGCCGGAGGACAACAGTGTGTGTGACTTCTGTAAATGATCGGTCCACCTCAAAGACAGTTTTTCATTGTTGTTGAGTAAGACTGTAAGACGTGTTAGAGCCCCAAAACTGACATTTTTAAAATAGAACTGTGATATAACATAAAAAAAATATTTTGAGAATAACATCATACATAGATGACAAATTAAGCATTTAACACGTAAAAGTTGACACATTTAACATATAATTGATGTATTACACGTATTTAACAAATATTACAATTCTTAAAACAAACATCTTATAATATTAGGACATTATTCTCATTATTCTGATGTTACTCTCATATTGTCAATTCTTCTCCAAATATCTTCTCGAGAAAGTTGATATCAATAGAGCTGACACACTGCTCACCAGTTCTCTACAACAGGGTATTAATAGAAACATAAATTAGACATTTTAATTTAACTTACAACTTTATTCTTGAAACATTACACATTTCTAGTAAAATAACGACTTTATAGTCTCATTTTCATGTAAATTGTAATATTATAATAAAAAAGCCATTTTGTTGTGAGAATAAAGTTGTAATTTAATAATTACAAACTACAGAAAAAAAACTTTTCCTTTTTAAACTCAAAAACGGACACTCATCTGTTTACTATGACATTGAAATAAAAAAACATTTAGTAATATTATATCTTCATTCTCAAAATATTGTGTTTTTTCTTGTAAAAATACAACTTTTTTCTGAAAAACATTAAACAAAATGAATAGAATAAAGTCATTCTTGTAGATACGTAAAAACTGACAAATTGCTCTGACCAGTTTATTACCACAAAGTTTATGAAATAAATAAATACTTTTACTTGAAACATAACAACTGGAACTTTAAATATTACTTAAGCTTAATGGTGACTTGTGAATGCTGCAGACAAACTAACTTGACATGAATGAATCACACAGAGAAGACAGGAGAAATATAAACCATAACGTATTATGAAAAAGGAGCCTGAAGCGAACCCATTTCAGTTTGCACCGTCCTCCTTTACTCTGGAACAGTTTTAATCTTGCTATGAAACCTGGAGAAGGCTGACTGTATGTCATAAAGCTTAGACTTCTGCATCTCTGTCCTGCAGATAATCATTTGATTTACATAAACTGCAATGCATGTTTACATTAAGTATAGAATAGAGTTCTCAACATAGGGTCTCCTCATTATTCATTATTAATTATCCCAAACAGAGACCTCTTTTTTTCCACACTTTATACTTATTACTATTATTTTCTAATCTTATCTCCTGCTTCTCTGTGTGCAAATGTTTGCAGCTCCAGTTCTAAACACAGTCAGAAAAGCTTCCCCAGCTATGCAAAAGTAGGTGCAATAAGACGTCTGCTGTATAAGTATGGCAGACTTTGAAGAGACATAAATCCCTTAGTGGGAGATCACAGCCAAATTCTGCAGAGTGTGCTAATGCAGTGAATCTTTTTTTCTGCTTGTGTTGAAAGCTCGCCTTTTCTCCTCCATGTCTACTATTCAACTTTCCAGTACAGCAGGAGGAAGA